>NW_016855011.1:0-3229 GCF_001698545.2 Rhinopithecus bieti | reverse complement strand
CTTGATTGTGACTTCATATTTTTTGTATTCTAAACTGCATGGAAAACAATTACAGAGTTCTCTTACAACAGAAGTTCACATTGTTAGGCTAGTTTTTAAACTGCCTTTTAAAACGTCCCTGTAGCTTTTTTTTCCTGACTATATAGTGAGAATTACAGTATATGTGTCTTTTTGATACAGAATCATGGAGGTCCCTCTACAATGGTTCCTGCTACTTCAGGATGCTGTGTTGGAAGGTGGGGACATAGCTCAGGCAAACAGACTTTGAATTTAGAGGAGGGCAATGACCAGAGTGAAAATGGTGAGTCAATTACAGTTAAATATTTTTTAAAAGATTCTTGTGGCATTGGCACATCAGGACGGTGAAGTAGACCAATTTGGTTTTGGGGTCTCTCTCTGTTCCACTAGCTTAGTTTTGAAAGATTTATATAAGTTCTTAATGCTTGCTGGGTTTTTGAATATGTCCTGATATTTCTCAGAAGAATAGACTTCTATTTCAGTAGGCTGCTACATTGTTATAACTTGTTTTCAGCTCTCTGCATAGGTCTTTAGTGAGTTTTTTACTTGGTGTCAGATACCAGTATGGAAAACATCTATTCGTTATTAGTAAGGCACTATTACTATACTATACAATATAGAACTATACAGCTATACAACTATAATATACAACTATACAAATACACAACTATATAGTTGTCCTCATCATTTGCATATGTTAGGCTTTTTGTGTGACTGGCTATTATTTTTTAAGACTGCTATGAAGTAACTTCTTTGACCAAATAAGTCTATTTGATCTATAAACATTACTCTTTATTGAACCCTGTGTGATATCCACTCTACTAAGTCATTATATTCATAATATAGTCCTTCATGTGTTCTTCTGAGGAATGTGCTGTCCCTATTTTACATATGAGGAAATTGAGATTCAGAGGGTAAATGACATGGCCACGGTCATATCCTTGGTAAATGGCAGAGATATAATTTTTTATAACTGTTTTATTGAGATATAATTTACATATCATACAATTAAACTATTTAAAGAATACAATTCAGTGGGTTTTTTATTTAGAGTTGCATACCATCAGCACAATTAATATTAGGACATTTTTTATCACCACAGTAGTGAAATCCTGTGCCCATTAGGAGCCATTCCCCATTTGCCCCAACCCCAGCTCTTGGCAGCCATCAGTCTGTTTTCTGTCTCTATGGATTTGCCTCTGCTGGACATTTTATATAATTGGAATCATATACACACACATACCCTTAATATTTTTTATATTGACTCCTACCATGGAATGTGTTTATTTTACCTTGTTCCTTTTCAAAGATACTGTAAATGCCTATTGAAACAATTGTGGAGCATTGAATGGCTTAAGGAGGTGTCAGGCATTCCCAATGACTTGACTTATGAATAAGTTTCTTATTTTCTTGTGGTACTCTTTTTTTTTCTGCTAGTATAGAAAAAAATAGATATTTTAGGAATTTAATGAGTGAAAAAATCTAGTACAAGAATGATCCGTGAAAACTTTGTACATGTGTGCATGCATGCGCTTAAGGACATTTACTGTCTGCTGTCTTATTTAGATGACCCTTTTGTCTTTTAGCTCTATGGGTGATGTGGCATATTTGAAATAACCAAATCTTTGCTCCCACCTTAAATCTGGAGGAGTTTCATGCATGTGTGTTTGATAAATGGTGTGTTTAATAATCAAATTTAGTTTAGAACTGCTGGGTTATATTTGGTGGAAAACCATCTGATTGAATATTGACTTTCTCTGAATTTCAATGCTACAGAAATCTTAAAAGTAGTTCAGTCTACTGAGCCATCCTTTGAGGACACACTGATTTTACATGTATTACTTACATGAAACAGATTGAAAACAGATGAGGCATAACATATTCCCTTAATGTCCACTTAAGGAAACAGTGGATTATACTCATACTTTATAGTCACCATTGAGTATTTAGTATATGTAAAGCACTCTGCTAAGTTACTTTTACTTCCATTAACCATCCTCAAAAGGCCTATGAGCTAGGTACTGTTATTCCATTTTACAGTGAAGAATTGAGGCACAGAGATTAAATAACTTGCCTAAAGTAGTGTAGTTAATCAGAATTCAAATCTAGGCAGTCCTCATTTCAGAGCCTATGTGCTTAATCACCACACTGTAGCCTCACTGGAAAATTGGACACAACTGAGTTTTCACCTCTGCCTGACCTCTAAGAGCTAAGTGGATTTTGGAGGAGAAATTTGTACAGCGTACAGCTAATCTCTGGCTTCAATATCTGTTGACTAGTGTGAAAGCTCATATCACTTTCCAGGATGTATGCATTTTAGTTTTGAACATATAACCATAAAACTGGTGGAAAAGCAAGTGCTGGCCATTTGGCTCTGCTGAGCTAAAAGACCTATATAAACACATTTCTTCTGTCTTGTCTTTTTTCCCCAGGGGATATCATGAAGAATATCTTTATCGTGCAGGTCAGTAAGATCTAGAAGTGATCTGGCATTCATCATTGTTTATAGAATCTCAAGCTATAAAATAATGCTCATTTTTTACTTTGGCTATATTCTCTAGAGCCAGACTATGAAACTTCAGGTGTTTATAGCACAACTGCATCTACAGCAAACTTGGTAGGTATTTAATAATAGCAAAGAGTTATAGCTCCTACTATGTACTGGGGCACTGTTAAGAGCTATACATATAAATGTATTTAAGTCAGAACAACCCTGTGAGGCTTAGTATCATTCTCATTTTGAAGATGAAGAAATTGAGACAAATTAACTCGTTTTCTAGAACTAATATATTTAGAGTTATTCTAGAGATATTCTAACACAGGCAGTAATGATCTTTTAGAAGGTTTTTTTTTTTATTATAATGGATCATACATCTCAATATAACAAAATTTGCTTCTCCTTTATGCTACATGTCTAGTAGAGGTCTATAGAAGGGCTTGCTCAAGTACTCAGGCTGATAGAAATTCATCCACGATTGCCAAGGCAGGAAATAAAATTTGGTAACTGGTGCACTGGCTCTTACAGCTTCCACCAGAGGTGATACATGTCACTTTCTTTTCCATTTCACTGACCAGAGCAGGTCCCACTGAAGAGTCTAACTTCTTTGTGCCTGGAAGGCAAAAGAAACATTTTAACAGCACTAAGAACTGTATCATTCAACTTGCCTTCCCTCTCATAGGCAGAATACTTGTTTCTACGTCAAAGGAGGCA
>NW_016855010.1:0-1455 GCF_001698545.2 Rhinopithecus bieti | reverse complement strand
TTTTTGTATTTTTTAGTAGAGATGGGGTTTCACCAGGTGAGCCAGGATGGTCTCGATCTCCTGACCTCGTGATCCGCCCGTTTCGGCCTCCCAAAGTGCTGGGATTACAGGCTTGAGCCACCGCGCCCGGCCTTTCTTGGGTTTTAAGGCCCCTGCCGGTGCTGCAGCAGCAGCGACGTAGGCTTCACCCTCTGCATCTGCCTGGATGATCTGCGTAGCTGCTTCCACACTGGCAGCTCCCCACCTTCTCTCGCTCTGCTGACACCAGGGGGTGCTTGGAAGGGTCTGTGAGGACGCAGTGTCTGGGCTGACGGGTGAGGTTCTGTGACGAGGGGAGGCTGGTGACGCTGCAGCCTGGAGGGGGCTTCCTGGGAGGGGCAGCTGGTGCAAAGGCCCTGGGGTGGGAGGAGGCGGCTTGGTGTGTGGGGGCCCACGATGGAAGGAAGGAGATGGACCGGGGGCTGGCAGGGGCCTGGGCACTCCACAGAGTGACTCCCCAGCCATGTGTGAAGTTTGGGTTCTTTCAGCTGCCAGCGGAGCCACAGGTTTTCAGCCGGGCGGGGTAGAGATCTGACCCCAGTTTCCCATCAGAGGCTCCCCTCTAGTATGGCTGAGCCCGGGAGCCAGGCGGATGGCAGGGACCCCTGGGGACGCGGGGCCAACTCCGGGGCGGGTGGCACTCACCTCCACGCTGGCGATGAGCCAGTCACTCACGGCCTTGCTCTGTACCCCGCTGGTGACCATCTGGAAGCCGTTGGCAGTGGCTGTACGCAGCAGTACTGGGGAGAGGGAGAGGGCGCGTCAGCCTCGGCCCAGCCAGGGTCCCAGCCAGGGGACGTCCCCAGCACCGACACCGCAGGTCGGGGGCTCGGGTGGAGCCAACCAGCTGGGTGTGGGGACGTGACCAGCAGATTTCGATACCACGTGATACCCGTGCTCCCCCTAGCACAACCTTCTCTCAAAATGATTCACATCTCCTTTCTGGAACGTTCTGCTGGGGAATTTCTCCTCCATGCCATTCTGATCATTTCCTCCCAGGCCCTCAATAACAGCTGTTCACTTAGAGACTTAGGGTCAGGGCCTGCCCGATAATGCCTGTGAGTTCACACAACTTTGAGTCTGCACTTCTGTGCTTTAAAGCGTTTTAAAAACACAACTTTATTTTCTTTTGAGACAGGGTCTCATGCTGTCACCCAGGCTGGAGTACAATGATGCAATCATGGCTCACTGCAGCCTCCACCTCCCAGGATCAAGCAATCCCGTCTCAGCCTCCCAAAGTGCTAGGATTACAGGTGTGAGCCACTGCGCCTGGCCTAAAAACACAATCGTTTGAAATAAAATAAGGGATAATAAAAAAATAATAAAACAAAAATGAAAACGCAACTGTCGTGGGTATGTAAAAGATGATTGGCCGTGTGCGGTGGCTCACGCCTGTAATCCCAGCACTTTGGGAGG
>NW_016855009.1:0-1455 GCF_001698545.2 Rhinopithecus bieti | reverse complement strand
ACTAAACATATTTGGTAGAAAAAATATTTTCGACAATTCTATTTGCAATTACAATAGATAAATCTACAGTTTAAAGAATAGATTTTATAAGTTTTCATTTGATTATGATAAAGAAATTTTTGTGTAAATGATGAATGGTTCAAGGGTTAAGGCCAATTGTGTCACGCTGGGTTAAATTTCTTTTATAAGGAAGAAAAGCTATTAAAATTATCCCAAATGACAAACATACTGGTTTAAAAGAAACATGTGCTTTAATTTGTTAAGCTCTAACCTTTTCTGTATTAGAAAAATACTTTGACACAAACACTTTACAAATGTCAGCAGAAAATCCATACTCCATTTCTTCACATTGGTTTTGTGACATTGTGCTTGCTGATATTCGACAAGGGATAAGCTGGGATTGATTTCTTCTGCCACTGCTCTTTTCTGTTGTATTATGGGAAATTACAGGGCTAAAATGAACTGATTCCCTCACAACCTAAACCTACAAAAGGTAATCGTATGTGCTCTCTGGATCTTTAGAGTCCAATAGACATTTTAGAAACGGCACATTACTTTAAATTAAAGTAATTAAGAAAATATTAAAGCCTGTGAAGGAGAGACATGTTCTTGCGTACTTTATTAAAATGATTTATAATTATTTTAAAAACTGATTTTGTATTTTGGGTAGGAGTTCTTAAACTTGCTCTCAAGCTATCCTTAGATAAATACATCCAAAGATGAATATTAAATTCTGGCCTTAATTGTTGTAGAAAATTACGGACAATTGACAGGAGCTCACAGAAAATTCAAGTATTTTTAAATGTCAGGAAAATTCAATTTAAAGGAAGTAGTGCATTTAATCAATGTAAGAAAAAATTAACCTGGTTAAGATGGAGAATAATGGACTTCTATTGCTTCATAAGTAATATTAATTCAATTAATTTTTGGTGAAAGTCTAAACTGATACAAGTTTTTAATATAGGGACACATATTGAAATCTCTCAAATTAAGGAATACATGTGCTTCGACCCAGTCATTTAATTTCTAGAAATATGTCATTTGAAGGTACTCGCAAAATTATGCTGTTAAATGCCTTGAGATGTTCATTGCAATACTTTTGAGTAGCAGAAAAAATATTAAATTTGCATTTTATAAGGCAATTTAAATACATTTTTTACATCTATATGAAGAAATGATATGCAACCATTAAAAATAAAGTTACTCTTCTAGGCCTTAAAGAAAAAATCTCCAAAAGAGATTAATATTTAATATCATTAAAGGCAAAATGTATAATGATGTGTTTAATGTGTTCACTTCACTATGAAAAATAGATATACTGCACAGTATGAAGTATTTAAATTATATATGAATGATTTTGGAGAGGTATGAATAGTGGTTACCTTTAGAAAGAAACACTGGGATATGGGGAATGGGAAAAATTTACATATTTCATTTTACATATTTTTCTATGTT
>NW_016855008.1:0-392 GCF_001698545.2 Rhinopithecus bieti | reverse complement strand
AAAAAATTTAAGAACAGTACCAGGTACACAGTAAGCACTACATAGGTGTTACATTAAAAAAAAATTATTATCCATCTCTTTAAATCCTTTTGTTTGTTTGCTTTTTTTTTGAGATGGAGTCTCGCTGAGTCACCCAGGCTGGATGGAATGCAGTGGTACAATCTCGGCTCACTGCAAACTTCGCCTCCTGGGTTCAAGTGATTCTCCTGCCTCAGCCTCCCCAGTAGCTGGGAATATAGGTGTGTGCCACCATGTCCAGCTAATTTTTGTATTTTTAGTAGAGACGGGGTTTCACCATGTTGGTCAGGCTGGTCTCCTGACCTCAGGTGATCTGCCCACCTCGACCTCCCAAAGTGCTGGGATTACAGGAGTGAGCCATCACGCTCTGCCCT
>NW_016855007.1:0-392 GCF_001698545.2 Rhinopithecus bieti | reverse complement strand
TTAACAAATGGAATCCCACAATATATATGAAGATAAAATCAAGATCAAATAAGTGTTCATTTTTTACTAATAAATGTCTCACCTAATATTTCATTTTTTTGCTTTATACTTATGGCTATCTTTATCGTTGATCTTGACTATAGTAGGCTCAATTATTGTTCATAGTTTGTAAGCTAAAAAATATTACACACATTATTTCTTGCTCTTTTAGGGATATCCAAAAGAAGATATACTGGTCACACTGAATGACCTGATTAAAAGTATTCCAGATGCCAAAAAGCTTGTTAAGTATTGGATATGTCTTGTACATATTGAACCAATCACAAGTCCTACTGAAAATATTATTGCAATCTATGAGAAAGCCATTCTGGCAGGGGCTCAGGTAAGATAAA
>NW_016855006.1:0-390 GCF_001698545.2 Rhinopithecus bieti | reverse complement strand
CTTTCATGGAGCAGTTTGCTAACACTGTTTCCATGGAATCTGTGAAGGGATATTTGGGAGCGCATTGAGGCCCAGGGTGAAAAGGAAATACACACAGGCAAAACTAGAAAGAAGGTTTCTGACAAACTTCTTTGTGATATGTGCATTCATTTCACAGAGTTACATGATTCTTTTCATGAATCCGTTTGGTAGCACTGTTTTGGGGGATTGCTAAAAGGTTATTTTGGATCACATTGAAGCCTAACGTGACAAATGAAATATCCTTAGATTAAAAACTAGAAAGAAAATTTCTGAGAAAGTTCCTTGTGATGTCTGATGAATTCATCTCACAGAGTTACACATTTCTTTTCTTGGAGTAATTTGCTATCACTATTCTCGTGGAATCTGCAA
>NW_016855005.1:0-334 GCF_001698545.2 Rhinopithecus bieti | reverse complement strand
TCTGTTTTGTTTTGTTTTGTTTTGTTTTGTTTTGTTTTGTTTTTTGGAGGAGGAGTCTCACTCTGTCGCCCAGGCTGGAGTGTAGTTGCGCAGTCTGGGCTCCCTGCAACCTCCACCTCCCCAGTTCAATCAATTTTTCTGCCTCAGCCTCCCGAGTAGCTGGGACTACAGGTATGCGTCATGATGCCCAGCTAGTTTTGTATTTTAGTGGAGATGGGGTTTCACCACATTGGCCAGGCTGGTCTCCAACTCCTGACCTCAGGTGATCCGCCCACCTTCGTTTCCGAAAGTGTTGGGATTACAAGCGTGAGCCACTGCGCCAGGCCCCAATCTG
>NW_016855004.1:0-1178 GCF_001698545.2 Rhinopithecus bieti | reverse complement strand
CCTGCGGCGACTCGAAGTCGTCCAGCACATACTTGACACGGATGGACACGTCGGTGTTGCGCGTGTTGTAGAAGGCGGGCAGCAGCACCGACGCGTTCTCGTACACCTGCAGCACGCGGTAGAACGGCCGCCGCCACTTCTCCAGCTTGTGGAACCTGCGCAGGGCGCGAGTGAGAGGTGAGCGCCCACTCCTTCGTGCCCCCACGTCCCTCGCTTCCCCACTCCTTGCACCCTGGGGCTTTACAAAGGACAGAAGGGACTTATAAGGCCACCTGCCTCCTGACACCTCACGCACCTGTGCAGATGAAGATGAGACCTCTCTCAGGGGCAGCAGAGTTTTTGTAAGTGGGTGCAGGAGAGGGCAGTTGGGATCCAAAGGGACAGATATCCAGGGTGTGGCTGCAGGGAGCAGGGCAATGCTGAAACCAAAAGGATGAGGGTGGCCCAAGGGAGGCTCATCAGGGAAGTGGTTGCCGGAGTGGAGGCTTGCTCTAGAGGCCTCACTCCATTCACCTGTACTGTCATCCTCAAGATCCCCAGGAACGAATCCCAAATGCGGCTGCCTGTCCTGGCTCAGAAGCTTCTTCTCCTGCAGCCTGCGTTTATCTCTCACACACTAGTGTGTTGTTTTTAGACACAGGGTCTTGCTCTGTCATGCAGGCTGGAGTGCAGTGGTGCAAGCATAGCTCATTGCAGCCTTGAAATCCCGGGCTCAAACAATCCCCCCACCTCAGCCTCCTGAGTAGCTGAGACTACAGGTGTGCATCACAATACTTGACTATTTTTTTTTTATTTTAATTTTTTGTAGAGACCAGGGACTTGCGATGTTGCCCAAGCTGGTCTCCAACTCCTGGCTGCAAGCCACACTCTGGCCTCAGCCTCCCAAAGCGCTGTGGTTATAGGCATGAGCCACCATGCCTGGCCCCATTTCTTTACATTAAGCAGCCTTCCCTCTTGGGCCCTCTCTCTCATCGCTGAGCACTCCTTCACTCGGTGACCTTTCTGTCTCTTCCCACCCCTTAAACAGCTGTTCCCTGGGCATCTGATCCAATTCAATGACCCCCTCCTCTCATCTCCCACTGTCCCCTCCTCTTACATGTCCTCTGACCTGGTTGGTGTGACTATGCCCAGGGCTAGCATTTCAACAATTCCCCTAAAACCGTCCAGATGAACCCTAT
>NW_016855003.1:5181-7695 GCF_001698545.2 Rhinopithecus bieti | reverse complement strand
ACTTACTATATGTAGTAACCCTGGGATTAAGAAAGTTGACTAGAAAGCCAAAACATTTGTCTCTGAAATCTCAGCTTGACGTTTAATCTCAGATGTATTAGTCTGATGGTCTAAAGAATTCAAATCCAGTGGGAAGGAGAGGAAGAAATCTTTGCTACAGTGTTCATCATGATGGCACCTCAGTGTCTGTCACCTGGAAACACTGAAATATCTCACAGAATTTAGTCCCAATAATTAAGATTGGTTCTCATAAAACCACTAGAAAGAAAAATGCCTCTATAAAAGGTAAGCAGACAAATAAGCTAGGGTGAACATAAACAGGTTTACCACAGTAGATAAGGCACCGACTACTTGGATTTTTGGGACATCATCAATCATGGATTAGGCTCTTGCTGCTTCTCTAGCTCCAGCTCGGCAGCCCTTTGTACCGCTGCATCGACTAGCAGCTGGAAGCTGCTGAAGTCGGCGTACTCCTCTGGAGACACAGGTTCTGGAGAAGACGAGGACGTGATGTTAGAAACTTTGACCTTTTTCTTTGGTTGGGCTATCATGGTGAGCTTCTGGCTAGGGGCCGACCCCGGATCTGGTATCTTCTCTCCTGACATCTGGCCTTTTGGCAAGGACCGCAGGGGCAGGCTTTGTGCATTGTCTGAACCAGGGGGCCCTGACTTGGCCGGCACAGACGCATCGGTGCTCTGCAGGTGGGTGGCATGGGCATCTTTGCTCGTTTTGTGGCCAACAATGGGGTCTTTTCCACTCCGTTGCAGCATATCCGGGAGAATGCGTCTGCGAGCATTGGTGAACCAGTTAGAAATCTGCGACAAAGACAAATTGGTCTTCCTTGACAGCATTTGCTTCTGCGCTTCTGAAGGGTAGGCCCTAAACCGATGCTTATACATCCAGTCACGGAGGATCTTAACGGACTCTGCTGGCAAGTATTCCTTGCGCTTTTTCTCGTGCTCTGGTAAGGCAAGAACTTTGCCTGTATCTGCGTTATTTTTCAACATGATTGAGGTGTCTTGGGCTGGCCTTTGGGTCTTCGCCGGGCTGTCTTTTTTTGCCCGCCGGCTGTCTTTTTCCACCGGGCTTCGGGTCTCGGCCTGGCGGTCCGCAGCGGCCTCCATATTCAAAGAGGCTTATCTTTACTGTATTGAGAATCACAGAAAACTGAGTTAGGACAAAGTAGGTTTGGGAGAGCCACTTTAGAAAGCATGGGCAAGTATCCAAGGGGAAGTCTCACCTGTTGTTTCGGAGGAAGAAAAACAGCGTTGCTAACAGAGTTGCTAAGAGCGGAGTTAGGTATCTCAGTGACGTCACATCCTTTATTCTCCACGCCGCCCCTCCCCCACACTTCCGGGACTTCCCCTTTTCCCATAGTTCTTGAGTATTTTCTGTAACGTCCGATGCACTTGATTTTACGCAGTTTATAGCTCTCCAGAGTTTTCTCTGCTGTTGTCATCAGTTTCCACTAACTGACGAACTCTATTTCTGTTAGTGTAAACACGCCTATCACTTTCTTCCTATTTGATTTTACTCTGGTATTGTTCTTCCCTCTTATTACTTTTAATTGTCTCACTGGCTCATCTAGATATATCAGGAACAAATTGTTGATTAGCTACTAACCTCAATAAAACGGTGTAACTACTGTACTTTGACTCCTCTCTTCCATTCTTCCACGTTCAAATCAGATATTAATAACAATTTTGAACTAGACTTTTGCTTTTGATGCCTTGCTGCTTAAATTTTTCTTCTCTACGGCCTTAAAATCTTTTGTCTTTTTTTTTTTTTCTTTGATACGGAGTCTCGCTCTGTCGCCCAGATTGGAGTGCAGTGGCACAGTGGTGGCATCTTGGCTCACTGCAACCTCCGCCTCCTGGGTTCAAGCGATTCCCCTGCCTTAGCCTCCCGCGTAGCTGAGATTGCAGGCGCCTGTCACCACGCCCGGCTAATTTTTTGTATTTTTGGTACAGGTGGGGTTTCACCATATTAGCCGGGATGGTCTCCATATCCTGACCTCGTTAGGGCCATATCCACCTGCATTGGCCCAAGTGCTGGGATTACAGGCGTGAGGCCCAGCACCCAGCCAAAATCTTTGTCTTTTGAATGACTTTGCTATTGCCTGTCAGTACCACTGAGGTCTTTGTGTCTCTTCCTTGGACTCGGATATCTAGTTGTGATGTATCTCTTTAAACGTCAGTCAGAAATTGAGGGATCTTTTAGCAATGTGGAATAAGTGGAATAAGATAGAATTCAAGAAATAATGGTGACCACAGACAGTTTATTTAAATATTTTTTTTTAAATTTTCTTTTTTTTTTTTTTTTTGAGATGAAGCCTCCCTCTGTCACCCAGGCTGGAGTGTAGTAGTGGCGCAATCTCAGCTCACTGCAACCTCAACCCCCCAGGTTCAACTGATTCTCCTGTTTCGGCCTCCCAAGTAGCTAGGATTACAGATGTGCACCACCACACCTGGCTAATTTTTTTTTTTTTTTTTTTTTTTTTTTTTTTTTTTTTTT
>NW_016855003.1:0-1439 GCF_001698545.2 Rhinopithecus bieti | reverse complement strand
AAAAAAAAAAAAAAAAAAAAAAAAAAGGATCCTTCCTTTTATACATAGATTAATAAAAAGTTAAAATCTCCAATATACAACCTTATACTTAACAGTAAAACAAAAATGATTCTTTCAATTTCATAAGTAAAGCAAAGATGTTTATTTTCACTACTATAACATTGCTTAGAAATTTGATCCAATAGAATTAATCAAACAAAAACAAATACAATAAATGTACTAAAAGGAGGAAAAATATTATTATTTGTTGATAGCATGATTTGCCACTTAGGAAATATCTAAAAATCAAAATCAATTGAGAAACTATTATAAATAATAAGAATTACGTAAGGTGGTCAGTTACAAACAAAAGATAAACATTAACATATATCAATAATCGTAATTTAGAAAATATATTGGGAAAATTATCTAGTTCATAATCATGTCAAGAATAAAGATACAAAAAGATATAGGCCTAAAATTAGAAATTATTATCTACAACCTATTCAAAAAAAATAGAAAATTTTATTTAATAACATAAAATGGATGTTAATAAAAGTCAAAATACATTCTATTTTACCCTAGGAAATTTCACTATTTTAATACATTTAATTCTCTTTAAATTTACTTTAATGACATATTCCTATCAAAATCACAAGTGATTTCCCATATGTTTTGTGGTTTGATAGCTCATTTCTTTTAGCCCTGAATAATATTCCATTATATGGCTATATCACAGTTTATCTATCCACCTACTGAAGGACATCTTGATTGCTTTCAAGTTTAGGAACTTATGAAGAAACATCCATGTGCAGGTTATTGCGTGGGCATACATTTTCAACTCATTTGGAGAAATTTCAGAGATTACAATTGCTAGATTATGGTGGTAAGAACATGTTTCATTCTTTAAGAGACTGCCCGACTGTCTTCTAAAGTGGCTGTACTATTTTTCATTCTCACCAACAATGAATGAGAATTCCTGTTGTTTCACATTCTCACCAGCTTTTGATGTCCGTATTGTTGATTTTGGTCATTCTACTAGATGTGTAGTAGTATCTCATTGATTTATATTGCAATTCCCTAATGACTTCTGCATCTTTTTTTTCATGCTTATATATAAAATCAATATATCTTCTTTGGTGAGGTGTCTGTTTAGATCTTTTGACGATTTTTAATCAGATTGGTTTCTTCGGTTGAGTTTCAAGAGTTTTTCCGTATATTTTGAATACCAGTTCACTACCAAGTATATGTTTTTTAAATATTTTCTGCTAGTGTGTGCCTTGTTTCTTAATTTTCTTAACCGTGTTTTTCACAGAACAAAATGTTTTAATTTTAATTAAATTCAACTTATAAATTATTTTTTTTTCATAGATTGTATGTATGATGCTGAACTTAAAATGACATCACCAAAACTGAGGCCATCTAAATTTTCTCCTAGGTTATTTTCTAAGTGTTTCATA
>NW_016855002.1:0-1175 GCF_001698545.2 Rhinopithecus bieti | reverse complement strand
GCTTTTTTTGTTCTTATAAGTCAATAAATTTTTATTCAAGGAATTTCATGTTGTGATTTTTTCCCACTGTCCATCAAGGTCATTGTAGATCCTCTAAAGAGCTGGAGTCAAAATTTATCTTCAAGTTAGCCCTTTTCATGGAACTGAAGCTTATTTTAATCCAGTTGTCCTGTCAGCCCATAATTCTTTTATTTTGGCTTCTGTCATCTCCTTTTTTTTTTTTTTTGAGACGGAGTCTTGCTCTGTCACCCAGGCTGGAGTGCAGTGGCCGGATCTCAGCTCACTGCAAGCTCCGCCTCCCGGGTTTACGCCATTCTCCTGCCTCAGCCTCCCGAGTAGCTGGGACTACAGGCGCCTGCCACCTCGCCTGGCTAGTTTTTTATATTTTTTAGTAGAGACGGGGTTTCACCAGGTTAGCCAGGATGGTCTCGATCTCCTGACCTTGTGATCCGCCCGTCTCGGCCTCCCAAAGTGCTGGGATTACAGGCTTGAGCCACCGCGCCCGGCCCTGTCATCTCCTTTTAATATGGATATACTAGCTGGGTGCAGTGGCTCCTGCCTGTAATCCCAGCACTTTGGGAGACTGATGTGGGTGGATTATCTGAGGTCAGGAGCTCGAGACCAGCCTGGCCAACATGGTGAAACCCCATCTCTACTAAAAATACAAAATTAGGCTGGGCGCAGCTGCTCACACCTGTAATCCCAGCACTTGGGAGGCCAAAGCGGGTGGATCACCTGAGGTCAGGAGTCCAAGACCAGCCTGGCCAACATAGTGAAACCCCATCTCTACTAAAAATACAAAAATTAGCCGGGTGTGGAGTTGGGAGCCTGTAGTCCCAGCTACTCACGAGGCTGAGGCAGGAGAATCACTTGAACCTGGGAGGTGGAGGTTGCAGTGAGCCAAGATTACGCCACTGCACTCCAGTCTGGGGGACAGAGTGAGACTCCGTATCAAAAAAAAATAAAAAGAAAAAAAATTAGCTGGGTGTGGTAGTACATGCCTATAATCCCACCTACTCAGGAGGCAAGGCTGAAGAATCACCTAAACCTGGGAGGCAGAGGTTGCAGTGAGCTGAGATTGCACCATTGTGCTCCAGCCTGGGTGACAAGAGTAAAACTCCGTCTCAAAAAAAAAATACATAAATAAATAATAATAATAATATGGATATACTGAA
>NW_016855001.1:0-752 GCF_001698545.2 Rhinopithecus bieti | reverse complement strand
TTTTAGATAGAGTCTCACTCTGTTGCCGGAGCTGGAGCTCAGTGGCGCAATCTTGGCTCACTGCAACCTCCACCTCATGGGTTCAAGCAATTCTCCTGCCCCAGCTTCCCAAGCAGCTAGAATTACAGGCACCCACCACCACACCTGGCTAATTTTTTGTATTTTTAGAAGAAACGGGGTTTCACTATGTTGGCCAGGCTGGTCTCAAACTCCTGACCTCATGATGTGCCTCAGCCTCCCAAAGTGCTGGGATTACAGGCATGAGTCACCACGCCTGACCACAAAACTGGGTTTTTAAAGTTGTTTTTTAAATATTAGACGATGTAAATGATAAGATGACTTGTTTTGTGTTCAAGAGATGGTTCTTCATGCCACACTGTGAAGCAGGTGGGATATCAGGTTAAGGAGACTGGAAGCCCTAAATATTTTTACACCAAGGACTCGTGTGGGCCAGTAGGAAGATGTACTTGGTGGCAGTGGGAGGGATGCTCTGGATTCAGGCCTTGGGACCAGGTGGGCAGCCCTGGTCTCCATGAGTGGAGGAGTGATAAGGGTCAGTGTTGGGTGACAAAGGCTGAAGAAAGGACACATATGTGAGACTGTGAAGGAGTAACTGACAAGGCCTGGTTCCCAACTGAAGAGGTGGAAGTGGGAAGAAATCGGAAGCAAGCTAGGCGACCAATTTGACATTGGTTGTGGTTTGAGGCAAGAGTAGCAGAGGAATGACAATTCACTCTGAATTCCGCACTTTT
>NW_016855000.1:0-750 GCF_001698545.2 Rhinopithecus bieti | reverse complement strand
TGCTGTGATTACAGGCTTGAGCCACCACGCCCGGCCTGTAAATTTTCAAAGAGAAATTTATGCCCTACTTTTAGACAGAAAAGGGGAAGGCAGAGAGCTAATTGCTTTCAAATCAAAACAATCCTTATGCCAAAGTGGTATATTCTAGGGTGGCAGATTCTGGTCCCCTTCACTATCTCACTGTCTGTCTGGTGGATAAATACGTGTTGAGTGGCAGACTAACAGAAGAGTCTACATGTACCACAACCCAGGTAAGAGCTTTCAGCTCAGTGGCAGCTGTGCCATGTCCATTTAACCAAGCTTGGCAGCAAGTCTTAAGGACTAGCCACAAAAGGAAAGTGCAAAGGGGCACAGCTTCCCTTTGGAGAGTGCCAAGATACCATCAATCTCTGCCCCAGCCCAGGGAAGGCTGGAAAAGTGCCTCAAGCACTAAGGGGCGGGGAGCAGGGGCAAAGTGGGTAATGAGTCAGAAAGGAATGTCTGTGAACCCACAGCCGCATACCTGAGTGCCAATGTGAAGAAAACCCAGAGTAAATTCCTTTACACAGACTAGGGTCTCACACACACTTCTGAGGGCAGTTTTTCCGTATAAGAATCTGCCCTGTGTTTTACAGAACAGTGAGTCACTAACTTGCTTTTGGATGGAACGCTGCGGAGTGTGCTGTCATTGTGATATCTTTTTTTCCCTCATGCATTCTCAGCATCACCAGCCTTGCCTTTGTTCATTAGATAAATAATAGAGTGTAATTC
>NW_016854999.1:0-752 GCF_001698545.2 Rhinopithecus bieti | reverse complement strand
AAAAAAAAAAAAAAAAAAAAAAGGATAATGAACAAATGAACACAGTACCTAGCTCAAATGCTATGTGCAGAAGTATTTAAGAGGAATTACTGATGAGCCAAAACTCACCTGTGTCAGAAGTTCTTGTCAATGAGTGTTCTTGAAATGAATTTCACTATTCTCTAACAAAACAGTAAAAGTGTTTACCACCAAATAAATCAAAACTGTCGTTAACAGTTTAACACCTTATTGTCATTACTTTTTTTTTTTTTAGACTGAGTCTCACTCTGTCACCCAGGAGTGCAGTGGCCTGGTCTCACCTCACTGCAACCTCTACCTCCTGGGATGAAGTGATTCTCCTGCCTCAGCCTCCCAAGTAGCTGGGATTACAGGCACAAGCCACCATGCGAAGCTAATTTTTGTATTTTTAGCAGAGACAGGGTTTCACCATGTTGGCCAGGCTGGTCTCACACTCCCGACCTCAGGTGATCCACCCACCTCGTCCTCCCAAAGTTTTTGGATTATAGGCATGAGCCACCGTGACCAGCTGCTTTTTAAATATATATTGAGACTCAACTTATTGTGTGTTACCTGAGAGGTTTATTCATATGGTATAGACTGATTTGAATCTATTCTCTTCCTAGGAACACAGGAAATTTTATTTTGATCCCCAATTCTGATTTTGTTCATGTATTATTTCATTCATTTATCCAAAATGAAAATAAGAAAAAAAGAAATAGAGCAAGATGGCTGAATAGGAACAGCTCCAGTCT
>NW_016854998.1:5965-8274 GCF_001698545.2 Rhinopithecus bieti | reverse complement strand
AGGTGATCCTCCCACCTCGGC
Organism: Rhinopithecus bieti; assembly: GCF_001698545.2. Taxonomy (NCBI): domain Eukaryota; kingdom Metazoa; phylum Chordata; class Mammalia; order Primates; family Cercopithecidae; genus Rhinopithecus; species Rhinopithecus bieti. Next base: position 8,253 of record NW_016854998.1, on the reverse strand, counting down.
CTTCCAATGTGCAGGGATTACAGGCGTGAGCCACCGCGCCCAGCCGGCTAGCTAATTTTTGTATTTTTAGTAGAGACAGGGTTTCACCATGTTGCTCAGACTGGTCTCCAACTCCTGAGCTCAAGCGATCTGCACGCCTCTGCCTCCCAAAGTGGTGGGATTACAGGTGTGAGCTGCTGCACCTGGCCTGGAAACTTTTATTCATGTATTTTCATTGTTAACTAACATTCCATTGAGTGCATACACCCACTTTCTCGATCCATTTTCCTGGTGATCCACAATGAGTTCTTTCCCATCTATGTGGCTATGAACGTTCATATATCTGCCTCCTGCTGCATGCGTGCAAGAGTTCTCCAGGGTTGGCTCCTGGCAGTGGAACTGCTGGGCCAGTGGGTAGACAGACTCCCAGCTTTTGCCAAATGGCTTCCAACGTGGTTGTACCAATCCTCTCAAGCAGCATGAAGGGGTTTTCTTTTGTTTACCATTTTATCCATGCTTGATATGAATAGTCTTTAAATTTTTTGCCAATCCAGTGGGTGTAAAATGGTGCGATCTTATGAGCTTCATTCACATGTTTTTGGTTACTGCTAACATTGAGAGCATTTTCTTCTGTTTATTGGCCATTTGTGTTTCCTTTTCTATGACCCTTTGAATTCTGAACCACATAAATATATTACCTGTCCAAAATATTTATTTATTAAAATGGGCCTGCAATAACTCATTTCTCATATACAAAGGGCCTACCACTTTACACACAAATATCATCTCTAAACAGTGTCACAATACATAAAATTGCTAACAATACATTTGTGAGTGTTATGAGCTGAACCACATTCCTCAAACATTCATTTGTCTGGTTGGGCGTGGTGGCTCATGCCTGTAATCTCAGCACTTTGGGAGGCCAAGGCGGGCAGATCACAAAGTCAAGAGATCGAGACCATCCTGGCCAACATGGTGAAACCCCATCCTTACTAAAAATACAAAAATTAGCTGGGCATGGAGGCACGTGCCTGTGGTCTCAGCTAGTTGGGAAACTGAGGCAGGAGAATCCCTTGAACCCAGGAGGCGGAGGTTGCAGTGAGCCAGGATCACACCGCTGCATTCCAGCCTGGGCAACAGAGCAAGTTTAAAACTCAAAAAAAGTTTATTTGTAAGCCTTATCCTCCAATACCTCAGAATGTAACCATATGTGGAGATAAGGTCTTTTAAGAGGTGATTGAAGTTAAAATGAAGTCTTTAGGGTAGGCCTAATCCAATCGGACTACGGTCCTCATAAGACGAGGATGTTAGGACACAAACACACAGACCAAAGGACAACCATGTGAAGACGAAGGGAGAAGGGTCCCTCTGTAAGCCCAGAGAGAGGCCCTGGAAGAACCCACCTCATCAGCACCTTGATCTTGGACTTTCAGCCTCCAGACCCAGGAGACAATAAATGTCTATTGTTTCAGCCACTCAGTCTGTGCATCCAGTACAGGGAGCAAACTACGGTGTACACAGCATCTCCACATCCTCATTTCAGCTACTCATTCATCATCAAATATCAGCAGAGCACATCCTGGGTCTAAGGGCACTTTTCATTGTTAAATCCTCACTGCAGTCTTTTAAGGCAGGAATAACTACTCCTGTTTTTAAAATGAAGAAACTAGCTGGGTGTGGTGGCTCATGTCTATAATCCCAGCACTTTGGGAGGCCAAGGTGGGAGGCTTGCTTGAGCCCAGGAGTTCGAGACCAGACTCGGCAACACAATGAGACCCTGTTGCTACAAAAAATTTAAAAACTAGCTGGGCATGGTGGTACATGCCTGTAGTCCCAGCTACTTGGGAGGCTGAGGTGGGAGAATTGCTTCAGCCTAGGAGGCAGAAGTGGCAGTGAACTAAGACTGCACCACTGCACTCCAGCCTGGGCCACAGAAGGAGACCCTGTATCAAAAAAATAAATTAAATAAAACGAGGAAACCAAGGCTCACTATCTTTAAGTGAGTGCAAAGGAGGATAACCAGAATGACAAAGAAATTGAAACCTCCATATGAGGGGCCAGAGAAAACTCAGGCAGAGGTAATCATCATGTTTACATGAAGAGAAGCTATCATGGGAGACAGCCCTTTATAGCCCTTCTTTTAGCCTTAAGGGATGGAACGATGGTGAATAGGAAAAAACCTCAGGCACACAAATTTCACCTGAATAGGAAGAAAACCATTGTCACAGTCAGACTGGTCTAAAGACAGGGCAAGGCATTTGGGGAATAATGAATCATCCCTATAGAAGCTGGATAGCCACTTAATTCGG
>NW_016854998.1:0-1650 GCF_001698545.2 Rhinopithecus bieti | reverse complement strand
AAAAAAAAAAAAAAAAAAAATGTCTTTCAATGAACATATGTTAGATTTCACTTCTATCCTCTGAGGTCCAGAGACTCTATGCTTTACACAGAAGAAAGAAGCTTGGCCGGGCGCGGTGGCTCAAGCCTGTAGGCCGGGCGCGGTGGCTCAAGCCTGTAATCCCAGCACTTTGGGAGGCCGAGACGGGCGGATCACGAGGTCAGGAGATGGAGACCATCCTGGCTAACACTGTGAAACCTCGTCTCTACTAAAAAAATACAAAAAACTAGCCGGGCGTGGCGGCAGGCCCCTGTAGTCCCAGCTACTCAGGAGGCTGAGGCGGGAGAATGGCTTAAACCCGGGAGGCGGAGCTTGCAGTGAGCTGAGATCTGGCCACTGCTCTCCAGCCTGGGTGACAGAGCGAGACTCCGTCTCAAAAAAAAAAAAAAAAAAAAAAAAAGAAAGAAAGACGCTGTATGTGCATAGTTTTCATAGACCCCACCCCAGGCTACGGGCTCCAGAATTTCGCAACAGATCAGCCAGGAGGGAAGGGAGGTATTCTTCCCTAGAGCTGTCATTGTGGTGACAGAAACAATTGAGGGAGCAGCTCCCAACCCAGCCCCAGGATCCGGGTCCAGCAGACCCAGAGAGTCTGCCCTGGTTGCACAGACCGTGGTGGGACTGTCTGGCGGAACTGTTGTCTGGAGACAATGCAGCCCATGTGACAAGCCCTAATGAGTCCCTTCTGGAATCCCACAATGGCCAAGTGGCACAGGCTCCCTGAATAGGTAGCTGTTTTTCAGCAGCAACAGGGGCTGTGTTGTGGCAATCTCCTCTCTTATTCTACCTCCGGCAATCTGTCTTCTTTTCCTTTCTTTCTTACCTTTGTCTTTCACCTACTTTAACTCTCCTGTTCCCTTTTGATCTCTTCTTTCTCCTCCATCCTCCTGATTTCTGTTGTTTCTTAGACACAAAATCACCCTTCCTTTCTGCCCTGTGGTTGCCCCATTCCTGGATCACAATGCTGAACAATTGCTGCAGCATGTATCCCCTCTCCTTCCCGGGGACTGCTTTTATTTATTTATTTATTTATTTATTTATTTATTTATTTGAGACAGAGTCTAACTCTGTTGCCAGGCTGGAATGCAATGGCGCGATCTCGGCTCACTGCAACCTCCACCTCCCTGGTTCAAGTGATTCTCCTGCCTCAGCTTCCTGAGTAGCTGGGATTACAGGCATGCACCACCACACCTGGTTAATTTTTGTATTTTTTTATTTTATTTTATTTTATTTTATTATTTGAGATGGAGTCTCGCTCTGAGTATTGCTCTGTCGCCCAGGTTGGAGTGCAGTCGGGCCATCTTGGCTCACTGCAAGCTCCGCCTCCTGGGTTCACGCCATTCTCCTGCCTCAGCCTCCCAAGTAGCTGGGACTACAGGTGCCTGCCACCACGCCCGGCTAATTTTTTGTATTTTAGTAGAGACAGGGTTTCAACGTGTTAGTGAGGATGGTTTTGATCTCCTGACCTCATGATCCGCCTGCCTTGGCCTCCCAAAGTGTTGAGATTACAGGCGTGAGCCGCCGTGCCCGGCCCCTAATTTTGTATTTTAGTAGAGACGGGGTTTTGCCATGCTGGCCAGGCTGGTTTCAAACTGCTGACCTCAAGTGATC
>NW_016854997.1:0-1751 GCF_001698545.2 Rhinopithecus bieti | reverse complement strand
CCCCCCCCCCGAGATGGAGTCTAGCTCTGTTGTCCAGGCTGGAGTACAGTGGCATGATCTTGGCTCACCTCAACCTCCGCCTCCCAGGTTCAAGCGATCCTCCTGCCTCAGCCCCCCCAGTAGCTGGGATTACCGGTACGTGCCACTATGCCTGGCTAATTTTTGTATTTTTAGTAGTGACGGGGTTTCGCCATGTTGGCCAGGCTGGTCTCAAACTCCTGACCTCAAGTGATCTACCCTCACTGGCCTCCCAAAGTGCTGGAATTACAGACATGAGCCACCACGCCCGGCCTAGAATCTGGTCTTTAAAATACTTCATTTCCTTCCTTCCTTCCTCTTTCCCTCCCTCCTTCCTTCCTTTCTTTTTTTTTTTTCCTTAAAGACAGGGTCTCACTGTGATTGCCCAGGCTGGAGTGCAGTTGCGCAATTTCAGCACACTGCAGCCCTGACATCCCCGGGCTCAGGTGATTCTTCCACCTCAGCCTCTCAAGTAGCTGGGGGTACTATAGGCAAAGACAGGGTTTTGCCATGTTGCCCAGGCTGGTCTTGAACTCCCGGACTCAAGCAATTCACCCATTTCCACCTCCCAAAGTGCTGGGATTATAGACGTGAGCCACTGTGCTGGACCATCTCTCTGGAAATACTACTGATAAACCTTAAATCTGTAGCTGAACGGAATTCCTAGAAGAGCAACACGTTACTAGCTCTTTAAGATTTATGTTGGCAGCATCTGCCACTGGGCTATAGTACTGTTGACTAACTTCAGAGAAGCAGGCTGCCTTTGGAGTAACAGCCTCCACAAGCACTGACTAACAAACCACTCCCTTCCCACTGAAGCAACACTGTTTAGAATCTGGTTCTAACAGGCCTATTCATTTCCTTCTGTTTAAGATAATTTTCAATAGGGTAAAATGAATCATGAGGGATGGAAAAGCCTGTTAGGTTATCCAGACCATTCCCCTCAGGACCCTAGAATATGGAAAACCTTTATAGAGCTATTAATAAACTAATGGTTATGAATATTTTAGAGTCTAATCATTCTTTTGGACTGGTTGTCTCTCAAACATTCATAGTTAGATTCTGAGTAGTTCAATTTCTCAATTCACTTGTGAATGTCCTAGCCTCATGAAAAAGATGAATGAAAAAAAAAATCAGTGAAGAAAATATTCAGCAAAACTGCAGGAAGCTTCAATTTTCAAAATTCCAGCTGGCCCCACGAGTACACTGCTAAGTAAGCCCTGAATTTAAAACCCAAGAAATCACATGGGAATTTTAAAAACTTAACGTTATCCATCACATACAAAACTAATCAGGTCCAAAAAGCAAAGTTCACAATTTCTAGGCGTTTCATTTTCCTTCACTGGACAAGGCAATAACGCAGGGCAAAATGGCTGCCATCCCACTGGCTAAAGAAGGAACACTCAAGGCTCAGAGAACTTGCAAAGCCCAGAGTTCCTAGAAAACTTAAAAGTGTCAATGACACAGAAGAGAGGGTTAAGAAAATTTCCAAATTCCATACAACTAAGTATCTTGATTGTTAAATTTGGAATTGGACTTTTCCTTAGTTATATAAGGAACTTAAATCTCTATACCTAAAAAAGAAAAAAAAACATAAAATTTAACAGAATGAGACATAATTTTGTGCACACAGACTTAAGCTATTTATAAGTGGCGATGATAAAATGAAGTTAAACAGGCTACCAATGTCATATTAACCATAAAATTCAGAAATTGTGAGCAACCGGCCGGGC
>NW_016854996.1:0-1178 GCF_001698545.2 Rhinopithecus bieti | reverse complement strand
TAAAAGTAAATAGGCTTAAGTAAGTGCTAATTTTAGAAAATTCAACTTCACTTAAGGAGAAATATTGATTTATTACCTATACAGTCAATTTATATCATCATCTTCCTAAAAACATTTGTGTGTATGTTTATGTGTGTGTACTGTCGTGTGATACAGATATGCTTTAAGTGACAGGGTCCCCATCCTAAAAATGTATTGTTGTAAATCATTCCTACAAAACAGTTCCACCTAATATCAGAAAAATACGTGTTGTCATATTCCCACTGCAGTCACCAAATGGAGCTCCCACTATAATAATAAAACTTGAACTTTAAGAACAACTAGCACGGAGTTCACTCAACAAATACTGTCTTGTTATTGTTATGTTCTTACTTCCCAATAATATTACTCTTTATTGAAAGGAAAACAGAAGAAAGGAAGGGATGGAGAGGGAATGGGTGGGGAGAAAGAAAGAAAATGTTAGAAAGTAGAAGAAAGGAAGAAATATTGGGCATGTGGCTTTATCCAGTTTGAAATAGTAATTATTTTACAGCTGATAAGTAGCTTGGTGAAAGACAGAGTGGTAGGCACACAATCACTGACCTGAGACCCAGAAGTCCAGAGTTCAAGTCCACCTAACTGCTGCATAATGACTTTGTGTAAGTCATCTCTTTTCTCTGGACGTCTATTTTCTTTCTTGTAAGATGAAAAGGGTAGACTAAATGATCTCTAAAAGTCCTTGCATTTTGAATATTCTACACCTGATTTAAGAAAGAAGATACTGTAGGTCAGGCACAGTGGTTCACGCCTATAATCCCAGAGCTCTGGGAGGCCAAGGTGAGTGGATCACCAGAGGTCGGGAGTTTGAGACCAGCCTGACCAACATGGAGAAATCCCATCTCTACTAAAAATAGAAAATTAGCCAGGTGTGGTGACGCATGCCTGTAGTTCCAGCTACTTGGGAGGTTGAGGCAGGAGAATCACTTGAGCCCGGGAGGCAGAGGTTGTGGTGAGCCGAGATTGCACCATTGCACTCTAGTCTGGGCAACAAGAGTGAAACTCCGTCTCAAAAAAAAATTAAAAATAAATAAATAAATGAAAGAGGATACGATAAAGAGGCTTGTGGATATTCACAGATGAATAATTCCTCTGAATTAATACTAAAACAGTGCTTAATATTTTGTTAATACTGGCCCTGT
>NW_016854995.1:0-1178 GCF_001698545.2 Rhinopithecus bieti | reverse complement strand
CATTCACACTCACATACAACACACACACTCGTTCACACACTCAACACACACACACAAAACACACACTCTCACATACTCACACTCATTCACACTCACATTCCACACACAAAGCACACACTCACACAAACACACACTTACACACACTGACACCCCTTAGCCTGGTGTCTTGAGCCAAGCGCAAGGCTGCGAAGGTCTCCCTCTAGCGGCCCAGAAACAGCAGATGTTCACTCAGGCCTGACTTAACTCACTGGAGGAAGCCGTGGGAACTCCTCTGCCCTGGGCTGCAGCCAGATCCTAAGAAGTCCCCGCACTGGCTGGGTGGTGGTGGGGGGGGTTGGTGGCTCATACCCCCCTGTAATCCCAGCACTTTGGGAGGCCGAGGCAGGTGGATCATCTGAGGTCGGGAGTTTGAGACCAGCCTGATCAACATGGAGAAACCCCATCTCTACTAAAAATACAAAATTAGCCGGGCTTGGTGGTGCATGCCTGTAATCCCAGCTACTCGGGAGACTGAGGCAGGAGAATCGCTTGAACCCCGGAGGTGGAGGTTGCAGTGAGCCAAGATTGCACCACTGCACTCCAGCCTGGGCAACAAGAGAGAAACTCCGTCTCAAAAAATAAATAAATAAATAAATAGAAGTCGCGGGTCCCGGCCGTGCCTAGACACCCGCCTTCTGTCCCTTCATTCATCTGAGCAGCAGGAGCTGCTCACTTGTCAGCAGCAGCCCAGTCCAGAGGCTAAAAAATCAGAGCAGGTCCCATGTCCAGGACCCCAAGGAGGTCCCAAGGCTTTTAGGGGGCCGAACAGAGCTGGCTGAGGGGTGATGAGTATGAGAAGTCTCGCAGCCCTCTTTGTCAGGCACAAGGGGAGAGGCAGGGTAGCCTAGGAAGAAGGATGTGCACCGGCAGGGGCTCCATGCCTTCATGCCTGGGGCGGGGGCAGGATTCAGCTGCAGAGGTGAGGCACACACAGCGTAGCACTGCAATAATGAGTGAAGGAATCAGCAGGTGAACAAACAGCCTTGCCATTTTTTTTTTTTTTTTTTTTCCTGTGACAGAGTTTTGTTCTGTCATCCAGGCTGGAGTGCAGCAGCACGATCTCAGCTCACTGCCACCTCCGCCTCCCAGGTTCAAGTGATTCTTCTGTCCCAGCCTCCCCAGTAGCTGGGACTACAGGC
>NW_016854994.1:0-1218 GCF_001698545.2 Rhinopithecus bieti | reverse complement strand
CACATCATAACTTTTATATGTGAACATAGTGAATGTCAAGAACTTAAAAGTCTGAAATTGTACCCCACTTACATGTTAACAAGTTAGCCTTTCATAGTTTCATGGATACTGGCTGGAGATACAGAGCTCCTGCATCAGAGATGAAAGATTTCATTACACACAGCAAAGCTGACTGTCTGAACTTCGTATTGCTACCAGTTACTCACATCTCAAGTTACTCACTCTTTTTTTTCTTTTTTTTTTTTTTGAGACAGAGTCTCGCTCTGTCGCCCAGGCTGGAGTGCAGTGGCCGGATCTCAGCTCACTGCAAGCTCCGCCTCCCGGGTTTACGCCATTCTCCTGCCTCAGCCTCCCAAGTAGCTGGGACTACAGGCGCCCGCCACCTCGCCCGGCTAGTTTTTTGTATTTTTTTAGTAGAGACGGGGTTTCACCGTGTTAGCCAGGATGGTCTCGATCTCCTGACCTCGTGATCCGCCCGTCTCGGCCTCCCAAAGTGCTGGGATTACAGGCTTGAGCCACCGCGCCCAGCCTCAAGTTACTCACTCTTAAGTCTTGTGGGAATGATGGAGATGCAGGCTTAAGTGAATTCTATGCATGTAAAGCTTATGATTCACAGTTTAGAAATTTCAAGTTTAGTAAACTCCAATCTTTTAAAAGGGACTTTAAGCAAATATGGCCAACCTTTGCCCAGAGGGGACATTATCTTTATTATAGTATACAGCAAATAAATCCATTCTGTCCTTCAGATGAAGACGCTATCAATACCTTTCATGATTATTTGCTATGCAAGCACATATTCTTTAAAAGACAGTGAAGAACAGAAGCTGTCATCAACACATCTTCTTATAGGATTTGCAGAAATATGTGTCCATGGACAATTTCCTCAACTAGAGCTACTTAACAAATGGGCATATACTGGCCATTAAATATATATATGTGACACAGGATTTGTGGAGATTGTTTACATAGTGACACTGTTTCAAGGGATGTGTGTAAAATCTTAGCTTCTATTAGTCCTATGGAATTAAGCCAATTATTTATACTTTGAACCTATTTTCTTCACATTTAAAATAGTATGTCCTCTGTATCCCTAATGGAAATATAAAAACTACTCTGATAATGTAACTGAAAAGTTGTATAAACTTTAAAATATGGCACAGTTTTAGTTATCATATTCATTAATTAGGGCTGATGTACTTTTATGTTTTATTCTTTTTT
>NW_016854993.1:0-994 GCF_001698545.2 Rhinopithecus bieti | reverse complement strand
CGTCTCCCAGGTTCAAGCAATTTTCCTGCCTCAGCCTCCCAAGTAGCTAGGATTACAGGCATGAGCCACCACGTCCAGCTAATTTTTCGTATTTTTAGCACAGATGGGGTTTCACCATGTTGGCCAGGCTGATTTCAAACTCCTGACCTCAGGTGATCCACCCGCCTCGGCCTCCCAAACTGCTGGGATTACAGGCATAAGCCACCGCGCCAGGCCACAATAATCTCTGTTCTTAACAAGTTCCCCAGGTGATTCTTTTGCAGCAATCTCAGCAGAGAAATGGCACTGAGGAACTACTGATCTAAAACTCTAGCATAACGGCTAGTGAGACACCAAATTTACAGTGTCTTCCTATGAAAGCTTCGTTGGATTTTAAGCTCCTTAAAGACGGGTAATATTTAATTCAGAATTTCCCACTGCCCACAGATCTACCTAAAGCTGATTACACCGTGGATTCTCACAAAATATTTACTGACTGACACAAAACAGGAATGCCAAGAACATCAGGGAGACATTCGTTTGAGCTACCATCTTGGAGCCCATTTAAATATAAATTTTGCAAATATAAAGGGATAGAAAATGAATGTGAGGGGGAAAGTATAGAACTGATTATTTTTTCTTTCAAGAATTTATTCTGAAATATCCACACATTTTTTCAATGAAAAAGGACACAGTCAGGCAAGTATAATCCTCTTGTACAGAAACAAATGTATATATTATTCAAATGTATTATTAATCACAAATGTATATATTATGCCCATTTACTTTTCCTTTCATGTAGTTCCTAAATGTCCCTATCTTAATCTGACGTTAGGAATCTGACATTCTTCTAGTAAAAGAAGAAGACAAATGAATTATAAACAAAATAAATATGATCTTTAAAGATGAATGAATAATCATCTAAAACACTCCAATCCAGCTGATAGTTTTATTTTCCATTGCAAGTACAGAAGAGAAAACTACATTTTCTTTTTTCTTTTTTTTTTTTTTTTTG
>NW_016854992.1:0-994 GCF_001698545.2 Rhinopithecus bieti | reverse complement strand
AAAAAAAAAAACGATCAGCCATGTCCTTCATGATCTGGCCATACTCAGCCCTGGAGTCTTATTTGATCCTCCCACCTTCCTCTTCTTCTGAGGTCCAGACTCATTAAGCCTGATTTCAGTTCCTTAAATAGGCTGCACTCCTCCCTACACAGGAATCTTCACATACTGTTCCTTCTGCATGCCTCTGGTCTCCCAATTTCCTTTCACCAGAAAACATTGTCTGATCTCCTAGGTCATCTTTCCTTTTTATATGGCTTGGTAGCATCAGATTTTTTTGAGAGAATTTATCTCAGTCAGATATTTACATTTATTTTAGGGATTATTTTGTGCCCTCATTCAACAAATATTTATTGAGCACTTACTGTGTGCGAGGCACATGGTAAGGTGATAGTAAACATTGGTGAACCAAAGAGACAAGCTCTATGCAGCTACAGAGTCTATAATCTCATAGGAAAGATGACAAATCACTAAATACCACAAAAATATATGTACATTTTGAATTATAATAACTTTTTTGAAGAAAATAGAGTTCAGTGCAAGGGAAGAAGGGGTTTGTGGGAAGACTTGCTTTAGGAATATGGAAGGAGCTCTCTGAGAAGGTAGCTTTCATACTGAGACTTGAAAATGTGAGGGGGTGGTAGGGCTTATGACAGGGGAAATGCATTACCTGCAGAGGTAAGAGAATTGAGGAGCTCTTGAGGAAGGCAACGAGGAAGGCAAGAATTTAGGAAGCAATTTTGTGTCTGTCCTTTCTCTAATCCACAAACTTTGAGGATGAGGGAGCATGTCTGCTTTTCTCTGTATCAAAACTCTAATGCCAGGCTTATTAGCTGGTGTGTACTTATGGAAAGAAAATAGATAGGCATAACTTACTTCACAAAGTAACTTCATCCTACAACTGAATGTATAATTAAGTTTGAAATAAAAGTATCATCTAATAATTATTTCATAAATCATTAAGAAAATCACCAAAATTATTTTTAGGTTGATATAT
>NW_016854991.1:0-552 GCF_001698545.2 Rhinopithecus bieti | reverse complement strand
AAGGCGAATCTTTCTATCAGCTTCAATACCTACAAAATTAAATGAAACCACACTTTACAAATTAAAATTTGTTAATATAAGCTATTCATGGAAGTTCCCAATTCATATCTGTGTTCTGCCTCATTTTGTATGGGGAAAAATTAAGCTGAAGGTAAAGTCTAGTTAAAAGAATTACCAAAATTATATTAAAATAATTTTAAATGGGTACAGACTAATTAGTTCATTAAAATCATTAACATGTCAGTTAGTTAAACATAAATCTGACATTTACTTCCAACAAAATTTTGAAAAAAATTGATTGGGAATTCTGAAGTAACTATATTCAGAAAATAAACTGAAAAATGATTAGAATTCAAAAGTCCTGTCTTTCTCTATTACTGGTGGGTCTGTCAATGTGAAATCACAAATAAAGATTGAATAAGGCCATATATGCTTGACTTTCCCACATGAACTTTCAGGATTGTGTTTTATGCTTTTGTGGAAACGCTATCACTTCATAAAACGTTTCTTTTCATTTCCAGAGGCTAAGATTGTAAACTTCAATTGACAATA
>NW_016854990.1:0-752 GCF_001698545.2 Rhinopithecus bieti | reverse complement strand
ATAAAAAAAAAAAAAAGAAAAAAGAGAAAAAAATAAATAAATAAAAGAATCCTAAATCTATATTTAAAGGACTCATTATATATCCAGGGAAACTGAATTAGAAATATTCTGATCAAGTCCTGGACTATCCTAGTAAAACCATTGTTTTAAAGACAAAGAAAAAGTATCCTTAGAGATCTTCAGACAAAATGATCAAATTATCTGTGAGGGCAAAAACATCAGGCTTACTTACATCTGAGTTCTCAATAACAACATAAAACAAAATGTGGCCACTGTGAGATCGAATTTTCAAGAAACTTAAGGAAAGGAAGCACAAGTCAAGATTTATACCCAGGCAACCTTCACTTCAAGAATTGACTATATAAAAACAATCTTGAACATGCAGTAATATGTGGAATATCACACACATGAGCCATTCCTGAAGAGTCTACTAGAGCAGTATTTCTCAACATTTTCCCCATTACTGGCCCTCTTAGGAGGCTTTTCAGACCTGCCGACACACACATCCCACCACCATGAAATTTTAATACCTTGCATATACAGTATCTCTTTATATGCTATGGTCTTTTGAAAGACTACAGACCATTGTAACATCTAAGAATTTTTTACCCTTGGCCCCAGAAACCAATTTTCACTCCATGGATATATTACAGAATGAACATCTTTTTTTTTTTTTTTTTTTTTTTTTTTTTTTTGGGTACAATGCAATTTTGAAAGGTTCTTACAGTCAAACATATGTAACATAAAACTGG
>NW_016854989.1:0-1176 GCF_001698545.2 Rhinopithecus bieti | reverse complement strand
AGACAGGGTCTTCTGTCTTCTGTTGCCCAGGATGGAGTGCAGTGGTAATGCAATCACTGCAGCCTCGACCTTGAGGGCCAAAGTGATACTCCCCCCTCAGCCTCCTAAGAAGCTGGGACTACAGGCACGTACCACCACACCCAGATTATTTTTAATTTTTGTAGAGATGGGATTTCACTATGTTGTGCAGGCTTGTTTCAAACTCCTGGGCTAAAGCAATCCTCTCATCTTGGCCTCCAAAGGGCTAAGATTACAGGCATGAGCCACTGTGCTCAGAGTCTCTTTCTAATATGCCAGAATGTGGCATTCAAGTGGTTATGAAAAGATGTTTTTCTGGATTCAAGTCATTGGTAGAAAATACCTACAGTCCAGAAGAAACAAGAGAGGCTAACCTTAAATATATTTCTATTACAGATAGTTTTATAGGCTTACAAGAAAACTCTCTCCTCAGCACTTAAATGGATACACCCATTTCCATAGAGATCTTATAGAAATTATGAATTATAAGCAGGTAACAACGTTTACAATTTGACTTTCAAAAACCAAATGTTCTTAACCTGAAGTTTATGAATGAATTTCACAGCAGTTCATGAATCCTGTGAAAACTATGCAATACTTTTTTTTTTTTTGAGACGGAGTTTTGCTCTTATTGCCCAGGCTGGAGTGCAATGGCGCGATCTCAGCTCGCCGCAACCTCCACCTCCCAGGTTCAAGCGATTCTCCTGCCTCAGCCTTCCCGAGTAGCTGGGATGAGAGGCATGTGCCACCACGCCCCACTAATTTTATATTTTTAGTACAGACGGGGTTTCTCCATGTTGGTCAGGTTGGTCTCGAACTCCTGACCTCAGGTGATCCACCCGCCTCGGCCTCCCAAAGTGCTGGGATTACAGGCCTCAGCCACTGCATCTGGCCACAATACTTTGCTAATATGCATGTTTTTCTGGGAAGAGTTTCTCCACTCATTCTTCCCATAAATATTTATTGAACACCTCTTATGAGCCAAGGGCTTGTTTTAGTTGCTGGACAAAACCCATATGGAAGCTGGGCATGGTGGCTTATGCCTGTAATCCCAGCACTTCGAGAGGCCAAGGAAGGAGGATCTCCTGAGCTCAGGAGTTCAATCAAGACCAGCATGGGCAATATGGTGAGACCCCATCTCTTTTTTTTTTTCTTTTC
>NW_016854988.1:0-3638 GCF_001698545.2 Rhinopithecus bieti | reverse complement strand
TCCCTCCCTCCCTTCCTTCCTTCCTTCCTTCCTTCCTTTCCTCTCCTCCTTTCTCTCTTTCTCTCTTTCTTTGTTTTTGATGGAGTCTTGCTCTGTCGCCCAGGCTGGAGTGCAGTGACGTGATCACGGCTCACTGCAAGCTCCGCTTCCCGGGTTCACGCCATTCTCCTGTCTCAGCCTCCCGAGTAGCTGGGACTCCAGGTGCCTGCTACCACGCCCGGCTAATTTTTTGTATTTTTAGTAGAGATGGGGTTTCACCGTGTTAGCCAGGATGGTCTCGATGTCCTGGCCTCATGATCCACCCGCCTCAGCCTCTCAAGGTGCTGGGATTACATGAGTCACCCCACCCAGCTTGTTTTCTTTTTTCTTTTTCTTTTTTTTTTTTTTTTTGAGATGGAGTCTTGCTTTGTCACCCAGGCTGGAGTGCAGTGGCATGATCTCAGCCCACTGCAACCTCTGCTTCCCGGGTTCAAGCCATTCTGGGTGGTTAGTGTCAGAATTGAATTGATTTTTTTTTTTTCTTTCTGAGACAAGATCTTCCTCTATTGCCCAGGCTGAAGGGCAGTGGTGTGATCATAGCTCACTGCAGGCTCAACCTCCCAGGATCAAGCAATCCTCCCACCTCAGCCTCCCAAGTAGCTGGGACTATAGGTGTGCTATTACACCTGGCTAATTTTTTTTTAAAGATGGGGTCTTGTAATGTTGCACAGGTTGGACTTGGACTCCTGGGCTCAAGAGATCCTCCTGCCTCAGCCTCCCAGCGTGCTGGGATTACAATCATGAGCCACCACGTCCAGCCTGAATTGAACTGTTGGACACCCAGTTGGTGTCTGGAGAACCAGGCTATGGGTTGTTGGTGTAGAAAACACCCCAGTCCCTGCTTCTTGAACCCTAGTCTTCCCGTCTTCCCAAGAATTCCATGGGCTTGCTCTGCCAGGTCCTCCCCGCCTTTCTGAACTCTCATGTGTCACTGTCTTGATTCTCCTGAAGCCCTGGATGGACCTTCCCTCAAGACGCTTCTGGGCCCCATCTGTATTAGGGTTAGGCCATCACCTTGGCCATCTTATGCCCTTCTGAGGCTTTGACCCTCAGTCCAGTGAAGATGGCATCCAAGAGTCTCCATTCAGCCCTTTCTCATTCTTTCTTCCTTCCTTCTGTCCTTCTCTCTTTTTCTTCCTTCTGTTCTTCTCTCTCTCTCTCTCTCTCTTTTTTTTTGACAGAGTTTCACTCGGTCACCCAGGCTGGAGTGCAGTGATGCAATTTTGGCTCACAGCAACCTCTGTCTCCCAGGTTCAAGTGATTCCCCTGCCTCAGCCTCCCTAGTAGCTGGCATTATAGGTGTGCACCACCACACCAGGCTAATTTTTGTATTTTTAGTAGAGATGGGGTTTCACCATGTTGGCCAGGATGGTCTTGAACTCCTGACCTCAAATGATCCTCCCACCTTGGCCTCCCAAAGTGCTGGGATTACAGGTGTGAGCCACTGCTCCTGGTCCTCTCTTTTTTCTCTCTCTCTTTCTCCTCTCTCTCTTTCTTTTTCTTTCTTTCTCTCTCTCTCTCTGTTTCTCTCTCTCTCCCTTCCTTCCTTCCTTCCTTCCTTCCTTCCTTCCTTCCTTCCTTCCTTCCTTCCTTCCTTCCTTCCTTCCTTCCTTTCTTTTTTATTTTCTTTGTCTTGCTGTGTTACCAAGGCTGGAATGCAGTGGCACCGTGATAGTTCACTGCAACCCTGAACTTCTAGGCTCAAATGATTCTCCCACCTCAGCCTCCTGATTAGCTATAACTACAGACACACACCATCATGCCTGGTTAATTTTAAATTTTTTTGTAGAGACGGGTTCTGGCCATGTTGCCAAGGCTGGTCTCGAACTCCTGACCTCAAGCAATCCTCTCACCTTGGCCCCACAACGTGTTGGGATTACAGGTGTGAGCCACTGTGCCCAGCCCCTGACTTCTCTTGTAAGAGTGGGCCAACAGTCAACTGCTTGGTGACATTTCTGCTTGGGTGGCCCCAAGCCTCTCACAATCCATGCTTTCTCAACTGTCCTCTCCATGGTCCCCAGGTGAACCTCCCTCTCTGCACCCACCTCAAACACTGCTTCACTTCTCCAGCCACACAGGTATGGATCCTCCTCTTCTTTCACTACGCCCGTTTTCTTTTCTTTCTTTTCTTTTGTGAGACAGTCTCGCTCTGTCGCCCAGGCTAAAGTGCAGTGCTGCAATCTTGGCTCACTGCAAGCTCCACCTCCTGGGTTCAAGTGATTCTCCTACCTCAGCCTCCTGAGTAACTGGGACTACAGGCACCCACCACCACGCCTGGCTAATTTTGTATTTTAGTAGAGATGGGGTTTCACCATGTTGGCCAGGATGGTCTCAATCTCCTGACCTTGAGATCTGCTCGCCTAGGCCTCCCAAAGTGCTGGGATTACAGGCGTGAGCCACCGCGCCCAGCCTGCACTACGCCCATTCTCTTACCTCCAGCAACCAAGCTGGATGGAGAACCCAAGCCCTGTCCCCAGCACCTTTCGAATGTCTTAGGGAGCCTCCCCTCCTCTCCAGCTTCATGGCCTCCACTCTAGTTCAAGTCTCAGCATCTTTCATCAGCACTTGCCTCCTTGCCAGTCTCCTGACCTCCAGCCTTACCTTTGCTAACCAACTTGGCCCGAAGCTCTAGACATGGTCTCCAAGGCCAGCCCTGCGGGTCCTCCTTGGCGAGGCCATGCTCTCGAGGCCCTAGCTCTTGGGCCTGGACTGAGGCTAAGTCAGCCCCAGGCACCGTTCCTTAGCACCAGTCGTGCGTGGCGGACACCCTCCTCAGCTGGGACGCACAGACAGGTTTTCGCACAGACAGGTTTTTTGAGTTAGGGAATTGGAAGGGACTCCAGTGTCCATTTGCAGTTCAGAGCCGGCGAGATGCAGGAGTGTTGTTGTGTGTGAGCTCATCTTTCCTGGGGCGGTGGGGCTCAGGGCTGAGAGGGCTGGGGAGGCGAGTTGGAAAATTTCACACTCAGCCTCGCCACTTGCCAGCCTCTGAGTGTTTGGCAGCTCAGGTGACTTGTGGGGCCTCGGTCAACCCTTCCATCCCGTAAGTACTGCCGGGGCTGGGGCCGCCTCCAGATGGGTCACAAACAAGGGGCCCGGGGAACCCCGAGAGACAGACTCTAGTGGAGGGGCTTGTGCTGTTGTTGGGGAAAGGAGATTCACAAGGAAACAATGAGAGAACAAGATTGGAGGGACTTTGGAGGGTGCGGGGAGATGTTATCAATCATTTGACTTGGGGATGCTAATTTATTTGTGCTGCAACGTGTCCACAACCCTTTGGAAGAAACACAGTAATACATCTCCAAACAGGCGGTACCTTATCATGGTTAAGAGCACAGTTCTTGGCCGGGCACGGTGGTTCACGCCTGCGATCCCAGCACTTTGGGAGGCCGAGGCGGGCGGATCATGAGGGCAGGAGATCAAGACCATCCTGGCTAACATGGTGAAACCCCGTCTCTACTAAAATATGAAAATTCACCAGGTGTGGTGGCGGGCGCCTGTAGTCCCAGCTACTTAGGAGGCTGAGGCAGGAGAATGGTACGATCTTGGGAGGCGGAGCTTGCAGTGAGCTGAGATTGTGCCACTGCACTCCAGCCTGG
>NW_016854987.1:0-1178 GCF_001698545.2 Rhinopithecus bieti | reverse complement strand
TAAGTGATTTTTTTTAGTGCTTCATTTTATCTCCTCTGTTGCCTTATTAGTTACACCTCTTTACTCTATTTAGTGGTTATTCTAGTGTTTACAGTATGCATTTTAAGTTATCACAGTCACTCCATATTGTACTACTTCTTAGAATTTTCACTAATTACTTTTTTAAAACTTTACTTTACTTAACCATTTATCATTATTTGCCAAAGGTTATCAGATGATTGCAATGATTGAGTTAATATTACTTCTTTTCAAAAAATGAATTGTTCAATCTTTAATGTTTTGCTTTTCTTTCACTATTTGTCTTTGTGCTTGTGTCCTGTATACCCAATCACCTCTTCCTGTGAGTCTGTTTATTTTCTTTTTTTTTTTCATAGTATTCTTTTTTTATTTTTATACTTTAAGTTCTAGGGTACATGTGCACAACATGCAGGTTTGTTACATATGTATACATGTGCCATGTTGGTGTGCTGCACCCATTAACTCATCATTTACATTAGGTATATCTCCTAATGCTATCCCTCCCCTCTCCCCTCACCCCACGACAGGCCCCAGTGTGTGATATTCTCTTTACTGTTTCCAAGTGTTCTCATTGTTCAATTCCCACCTATGAGTGACAACATGCAGTGTTTTTTTTTTTTTTTTTGTCCTTGCATTAGTTTGCTCAGAATGATGGTTTCCAGCTTCATCCATGTCCCTGCAAAGGACATGAAATTATCCTCTTTTATGGCTGCATAGTATTCCATGGTGTGTATGCGCCACATTTTCTTAATTCAGTCTATCATTGGTGGACGTGTGGGTTGGTTCCAAGTCTTTGCTATTTTGAATAGTGCCATATTAACATGCGTGCACATGTGTCTTTATAGTAATAAGATTTATAATCCTTTGGGTATATACCCAGTAATGGGATTGCTGGGTCAAATGGTATTTCCGGGTTTTAGATCCTTGAGGAATAGCCATACTGTCTTCCACAATGGTGGAACTAGCTTACAGCCCCACCAACAGTGCATTCCTATTTCTCCACATCCTCTTCAGCACCTGTTGTTTCCTGACTTTTTAATGATCACCATTCTAACTGGTGTGAGATGGTATCTCATTGTGATTTTGATTTTCATTTCTCTGATGTCCAGTTATGATGAACACTTTTTCATGTGTCTGTTGGCTGCATAAATGTCTTCTTT
>NW_016854986.1:0-596 GCF_001698545.2 Rhinopithecus bieti | reverse complement strand
AAAAGAATTTTCTAAGAGTGAAGCCTATGGCTTTCTACCACAATCAAATACCCCATTCCCTAGATGTTAACACGCAGCTGACATCTCTCTACTAGCCTGGTATACAGAACGCACACATTTTCCTTCATAGTTGCCTCCATAATGTGTAAAAGTTAGGAGATTTATAATGCCTGAACTCACAGTATGAGGTATCAGAGCCAAGAAGCCAAATGCCAGACTATTCAGTAGGAAAACCAACCAGCCCCTGATTTGATGTCTTGTATGTAGGTGTGGCCATCATCATCAGACACAACTGCGGAAAAGGCCCTTATGCAAGATGGAAAAGGAAAGAGAAACAATTCTGATCCTTTATGATGTCTGCCTGGTAAAGGGCAGGGGACATAGGTGCACAAAGATGACTAACAATAGAAACGAATCACAGTAGGTAGTAAGGTGGTTCTGCAAGGATTTATTGAGCATCAGCCATGTGAGCAGGCTTGTAGGGGCATGAATACACGGAGTGGAGACAGCTGCAACTCAAGGCATGCTTGTCAAATAGGAAAGTACACAGTCATCCTATCATCATCCATCCATCCACCCATCCTTTCATCCATCCA
>NW_016854985.1:0-994 GCF_001698545.2 Rhinopithecus bieti | reverse complement strand
TATTATTATTATTATTATTATTATTTTGATATGGAATCCTGCTCTATTCCCCAGGAAGGAGCGCAATGGTGCAATCTCAGCTGACTGCAACCGCCGCCTCCTGGGTTCAAGCTATTGTCCTGCCTCAGTCTCCTGAGTAGGAGGGACCACAAGCACCCATCACCATGCCCAGGTGATTTTTGTATTTTTAGTAGAGACAGGGTTTCGCCATATTGGGCAGGCTGTTCTCAAACTCCTGACCTCAAGTGATTCACCCACCTCGGCCTCCCAAAGCACTGGGAATACAGATATGAGCCACCGCACATGGCCATCAGTCAAGTGCATTCTAAAGTAAACAAGAAACCCTAGTTCAGACCATGATAGGAATAGGTAGTCAGACATGCCTCATTATACCTCCTTCCTGTCAGAATAATTTGGGCACAACTGGACAGCATTAATATTAAAACAGAAATCTTAAGACAGACAGAACAGACACTGCAGCAGTAAGATACCAACATGGCAGCAGGTTCTGAAAGAAATTGAAGTATTGGGGGGCGGAGCAAGATGGCCGAATAGGAACAGCTCCAGTCTCCAACTGCCAGTGTGAGCAACACAGAGGACCGGTGATTTCTGCATTTTCAACTGAGGTACTGGGGTCATCTCTCTAGGGAGTACCGGACAATCGGTGCTGGTCAGCTGCTGCAGCCCGACCAGCGAGAGCTGTAGCAGGGCGAGGCATCGCCTCACCTGGAAGTGCAAGGGGGAAAGGAATCCCTTTTCCTAGCCAGGGGAACTGAGACACACAACACCTGGAAAATTGGGTAACACCGACCCCAATACTGCGCTTTAAGCAAATGGGCACACCAGGAGAATATATCCCACACCTGGCTGGGAGGGTCCCACGCCCACGGAGCCTCCCTCATTGCTAACACAGCAGTCTGCGAACTAACCGAAACGGCAGCAGCGAGGCTGGGGGAGGGGTGCCCGCCATTGCTGAGGCTTAAGTAGGTAAACA
>NW_016854984.1:0-1178 GCF_001698545.2 Rhinopithecus bieti | reverse complement strand
AAAAAAACTGAGGCAAATGCTTTTCAACTTTGAATTATATACCCAGCCAAACTATTAGTCAAGTGTGAGTTTAGAACAAAAACTTTTTTATATACTGGAATGCCTTCAACTGAAACAAGAGAGCAAACTCTAAAATGTGAAGAAATATGATTTAAGGCACATGGTTTCAACACAAAAGCAAGACAAAGGCATTACCAACATAATGTTGAAAGAGCTGCTCAAACCACAGGAATCTAGAAAACAACCCAGTTGTACTGGAGCAGATCAAATGGCTCTAGAAGACACTTCTTGAAGATGATAAAACTATTAGAATACTACTTAATATATTTATTTACCCATATTAAGAGATTTACATACCTGGGAAATATGTGCATTATGAAATAGTGATAAATGCATAAAAAATTGAGTATATAAAAAAGATAGTTATTAACTTCAGGAAAAACCATAAGAGTCAGGAAAGGAAAAGTTATTACAAATAACCATATAGGAAAATTGGGGAAATGGGAAACTTTATGGTTTCAGTGCTCATATTTAAGTCTTTAATCCATTTTGAGTTTTGTGTGTGGTGTGTAAGATTAGAATCTAGGCTGGGCACGGTGGCTCCCACCTGTAATCCCAGCACTTTGGGAGGCTGAGGCAGGCAGATCACCTGATATCAGGAGTTCGAAACCAGCTTGGTCAGCATTGTGAAACACTGTCTCTACTAAAAATACAAAATTAGCCGGGTGTGGTAGCTTGCACCTGTAGTCCCAGCTACTTGGGAGGCTGAGGCAGGAGAACTGCTTGAACCCCGGAGGCAGAGGTTACAGTGAGCCAACATCATGCCACTGCATTCCAGCTTGGGCGACAGAGAAAGAGAAGAGAAGAGAAGAGAAGAGAAGAGAAGAGAAGAGAAGAGAAGAGAAGAGAAGAGAAGAGGAGAAGAGAAGAAAAAAGAAGAGAAAGGAAGGAAGAGAGGGAGGGAAGGAGGGAGGGAAGAGCCAGGCACAGTGGCTCAGGAGTTCAAGACCCACCTGACCAATATGGTGAAACCTGGTCTCTACTACAGATACAAAAAATTAGCCATATGTGGTGGCGGGCGCCTGTAATCCCAGCTTCTGGTGAGCTGGAGGCAGGAGAATTGCTTGAACCCGTGAGGTGGAGGTTGCAGTGAGCCGAGATCATGCCACTGCGCTCCA
>NW_016854983.1:0-613 GCF_001698545.2 Rhinopithecus bieti | reverse complement strand
CGCAGTCCGGCCAATGACGGCGAGGGGGCGGCGCGCGCGCGCCTGGCCAGGCCAACCCCGGCTGCTGCCTTATAAGGCGCGCCGTCGCCATGGCAACGTGCGCTAAGTTGCAGCAGTCGTGTCAAAGTTCACTATATAGAGAGCTCAGTGAGCTGATCGCGGAGAAGCCACTTCTGCCAGCCCCGGCGCCTATAAATCGCATTCCCTCCCGCGCCCCCCTTTTTAGCATATTTGATCACTTTGATTCTCTGTTCTTTTCTCTCCGCGGTGTGTGTGTGCGTGCGCGCGTGTGTTTTCTTCTCCTCCTCCTCCTCTCTCCGAGTTGCCTCCTTTCTCTGGGTGCCGTGCTGCCTTTTTTCCCCTCTTTCATTCTTTCTCTCCGTCTTTTTCTCCCCCCTCTGCGCACGAAGGATGTGCTTCTAGGTGGTGATCTGCCCTCCTCTCTCTCTTTTATCATTTCTCCCCCGCCGCCGGCGAGTTGACTCTTTCCCTATGTGTGTGAGGCGGCGGCGGCAGCAGCAGCAGCAGCGGCTCCGGCGGCGGCAGCAGCGGCAGCAGCGACTTCAGCGGCGGCGGCGGCGCTAGACGCGGCGGCTCCGGGCCCGACCCGGCG
>NW_016854982.1:0-1311 GCF_001698545.2 Rhinopithecus bieti | reverse complement strand
GAGCTCGTTTGTCTGAAGCAAGTGTCTAAAAGTCCCATTACAATTTTATTTTTAGGATGTTTACTACGGGCCCAAGATGAGGTGATCAAAGGCAACAGGAAGAAAATTTTAAATCTCTGAAAATCTCACAAATGACAGGGTAAAATTGTCTTTTGTGTACATTTGAACATAATGAAATAAACCTTATTTTTTTCTTTCATTTCAACAATTTTTTTTTTTTGAGACAGTCTCTTGCTCTGTTGCCCAGGCTGGAGAGCAGTGGCGCCATCTCGGCTCACTGCAAGCTCCACCGCCCAGGTTCACGCCATTGTCCTGCCTCAGCCTCCTGAGTAGCTGGGACTACAGCTGCCCGCCACCATGCCCGGCTAATTTTTTGTATTTTGTTTAGTAGAGACAGGGTTTCACCATATTAGCCAGGATGGTCTCGATCTCCTGACCTCGTGATCCGCCCGTCTCCGTCTCCCAAAGTGCTGGGATTATAGGCAGGAGACACCGCGCCCGGCCTCAACAATATTATTTCCATTCATATGAGCCTTCTCTCAATGTTTTATGTATATTCTAATCCTGAAAAGGAAGCTCTTGGGTTCTCCTGGGTTAGATTGATATATGAATGTATGTTTGAGTGTATACGTGTACATATTCTATTCTATTCTATTTTACATATAGAAGTATGTTTCTCAGCTCGTATGAGAGTAAGTTATAAACAACTTAATGTTTTACTCTGAAATACTTCAGCATGTATCTTTTAAAAAACAAGATTCTTGCTGAAGGCAGGCCAGGGGTATCACCTGGAGCATGCTCTCCAAAATGACTTAGCAGGATTCTTGCTGAAACTGGGGAATGGACAAGGATGGACCCTGGAACTCAAAGTCAAATCCCAGTTAAGAAGAGGACTTAGATGAGCCTTACTAAAGTTTGGTCAGGGAGAGAGTCTCCATCAAAATCCACCATATTCTCCATAACCAAAATGGAAAATGATTCTTAAGAAAGTAAACACTGGGGCCAGGGGTGGTGGCTCATGTCTTTAATCCCAGCACTTTGGGAGGCTGAGGTGGGCAGATCATGAGGTCAGGAGTTCAAGATCAGCCTGGCCAACATGGTGAAACCCCGTCTCTACTAAAACTACAAGACATTAGCCAGGTGTGGTGGCACGCACCTGCAATCCCAGCTACTTGGGAGGCTGAGGCAGGAGAATCTCTTGAATCCAGGAGGCGGAGGTTGCAGTGAGCTGAGATCGTGGCATTGCACTCCAGCCTGGGTGACACAGCAAGACTCCGTCTCAAGAAAAGAGAAGGGAAGGGAAGGGAAGGG
>NW_016854981.1:0-611 GCF_001698545.2 Rhinopithecus bieti | reverse complement strand
AAATTTTAGGAAAATAGTGCTAGCAAACTGATCAATGAAAAGAAGCGTGTAACTCGGTGTGTTGCAACCACACATCACAATGCAGTTTCTTAGAATGCTTCTCTCCAGCTTTTATCTGACGATATTTTCTTTTTCACTGGAAGCCATGATGCTCTCCCAAATATCACTTTGCAGATTCCACGAAAAGAGTGTTAGCAAACTTTTTCATGGAGAATAATGTGTAACACTGTGAGTGAAATTAACACATCATAAAGCATTTTCTCACAAAGCTTCTTTTAGTTTTATCTGAGGATACTTCCTTTCTCACAATAAGATTCAATGCGTTAAGAAATATCCCTTTGCACATTTCAAGAAAACAGTGTTAGCAAAGTGATCAATGAAAAGAAAAGTGTAACTCTTTGAGTTGTGTTCACACCTCACAATGCAGTCTCTCAGAATGCTTTCTTCCAGTTTTCATCTGATGATATTTCTTTTTTCACCATAGGCCACAATGCACTTACAAGTATCACATTGCAGATTCCATGAAAACAGTGTTAGGAAACTGCTTTATGGAGAGAAATGTGTAACTCAGTGAGGTGAATTCACACTTCACAAACCACTTTCTCATAAAG
>NW_016854980.1:0-1251 GCF_001698545.2 Rhinopithecus bieti | reverse complement strand
CAACATTTTGGGACGCTGAGGCAGGTGGATCTCTTAACGTCAGGAGTTCAAGACCAGCCTGGCCAACATGGTGAAACCCTGTCTCTACTAAAAAAAGAATACAAAAATGAGCTGGGCATAGTGGTGCATGCCTGTGATCCCAGCTACTCAGGAGACTGAGGCGGGAGAATTGCTTGAACCCAAGAGGCAGAGGTTGCAGTGAACCAAGATTGCTCCACTGCACTCCAGCCTGGACAGCAGAGCGAGACTCCCTCTGTCTCAATGACGACAACAACAAAAAAGTACTAGCTCATGTTAGACTTTGGTAAGTGAAGAATGCATGTTGTAAGCTGTAAAATAATCTACTGTCTCTTTTAAAATAACTCCAAGACTGCACAGTTACAAAACTAATCGAGGAGAAAATTAAATAATAAAAATAATAAATGCAAAACAAGATGTGGGAGGAGATAAGAAGAAAGAGAATAGGCATGGAAAACAAATTGGTGGTGGCTTTCGACCCAAATAAATAATTAGTTACATTTAAAAGAATAATAAAAATTAAACTAATTGGAAATAAAAACCCAACTAATGCCTTTTATATAAGGATATGGAAAGGTGGAAAATAATGAAAAATATATCATGCATGCACTAACCAAGAAAGTTGTATAACATTTTTTTTTTTTTTTTGGAGATAGAACCTCACCCTGTCTCCCAGGCTGGAGTGCAGTGACGTGATCTTGGCTCACAGCAATCTCTCCCTTCTAGGTTCAAGCGATTCTCCCACCTCAGCATCCCGAGTAGCTGGGACTACAGGTGTGCTAACTTAGAATTATATTAGTCACATCCGGCTAATTTTTTTATTTTTCTGTAGAGGCAGGGTCTTGCCATGTTGCCCAGGCTGGTCTTGAACTCCTGGGCTTCAGTGATCCACCCACCTCAACTTCCAACAAAGTGCCGAGATTACAGGCATGAGCCACCATGCCCAGCATTACTATTTTTAATGAAGTAGACTTTAAGAAGAAAAGTATTATTAGAGATAAGAGACATATCACAGAAAAGAAGAAGTTACTAGGAGCTGGGCGCGGTGGCTCATGCCTGTAATCCCAGCACTTTGTGAGGCCAAGGCGGGTGGATCACCTGAGGTCGGGAGTTTGAGACCAGCCTGACCAACATGAGGAAGCCCCATCTCTACTAAAAATACAAAAATTAGCCGAGTTGGCCGGGCGCGGTGGCTCAAGCCTGTAATCCCAGCACTTTGGGAGGCCGAGACGG
>NW_016854979.1:0-1242 GCF_001698545.2 Rhinopithecus bieti | reverse complement strand
ATAATAAAAAATAAAATAAAATAAAATAAAATAAAATAAAATAAAGGATATTTTTAGGAGGTTTTGAGGGATGCTGGTGTACAATGGCCCCAGGCCCTGAATCTGGAAATTCTGGTCTCTGACCCAGTCTGAATTTGATGTGGAACATGAGACTGTCTCCCTGAGTGGGCAGTTTGTGGGATGCTGAGTCTCTGTGTCCCACTGGAAAGACTCTTTGGTGTCTTGGGCCTCAGTTTCCCATCTGGAAAATGAGAATAATAATGATAGTACTTCACTCATAGACCTGTGACTATTCTTTCAATTCGTTCATTCCGGAAGCATTTATTGAGTGCCTACTGCATGACAGTCCCTTTTCTGAGCACTGATCATGACAGCTAATATTCACTGACAGCTGACCTCCTGCCACACCCTGAAATTAGAGCTTTCTTAGCGCTTTCATCACTCAGCCTGAGACTCTCCCCACAGCCCAGGAAGTGGGTGCTATGATTTCTGAGGCTCAGAGTGGTAAAGTCACTTGTCCAAGGCCATGTAGCTAATTAGGGGCAGAACTGGGATTTGAACCCTGGCAGCCTGGCCCCAAAGTCCACACCACCCATCCTCACACTTGGCTGCTCCCTTGAGTCTAAGCCAGATGCAAGGTAAGCAGCTATTATTTGCCTAATTTCACAGACAGGGAAACTGAGGCCCAGAAAGTCAGTAGCTTGCTCAATGCTGCACAGTGAATGATCCCTTGGCTTTTTCACTCCATGGGAACCTGAAGGTATCTGAAGTCACTCCAAGGGACATATTACTGGGGCAGGATTTTCTGTGGGCTCACCTGCCACTGCTCCTGAGGGAATCCCAGCTGGTGACAGTGCGGTGGTCACTTGATCCTCCTTCTTGGCTCTGGTGCTAAATGTCTGCAAAATGTCTTCCACCTCTGCTTACAAAAGCTACCCTCAGGAAAGAGTCGGATACACTCATTCACATGACTAATAACTGCATACTATGGTACCACAGTCCATCTGCCCACCCATCATCCATCCATCCATCCATCCATCCATTTATCCATCTATCCAGACATTGTCCATCCATTCATCCATCCATCCATTCATCTATCTACCCATCCAGCCATTCAACCATCATCCATCCATTCATCCATCCATCCATCCATTTATCCATCTACCCAGCCATCATCCATCCATTCATCCATCCATCCATCCATCCATCCATCCATCCATCCATTTATCCATCTATCCAGCT
>NW_016854978.1:0-613 GCF_001698545.2 Rhinopithecus bieti | reverse complement strand
TATTTATATATATATAATGGAATACTACTCAGTCATAAAAAAGAATGAATTAACAGCATTTTCTGTGACCTGGATGAGACTGGAGACTATTATTCTAAGTGAAGCAATTCAGGAATGGAAGTCCAAACACTGTATGTTCTCACTGATATGTGGGAGCTAAGCTATGAGGATGCGAAGGCATAAGAACGATACAATGGACTGTGGGGACTTGGGAGGAAGGGTGGGAGTGGGGGGAGGGATAAAAGACTACAAATAAGGTGCAGTGTATACTGATATAACCAAATACCACCTGTCTATATGCCAATAACCTACGGAAAAAAAAAACCCAGACCAAGAAGACTACATATGGTATCATTTCATTTAAATGAACTTCTAGAAAAGGAAAAATTTAACTACAAAACCAGAATAGTGGTTGTTACAGGTAAGGGGTCACAGAAAGGAAACTTATAGTAAAGAGGTGATGAAAATGATCTACTACACAATATAGCTATCAAAATTCATCAAATTGAAACTTTAAATTTAGTTTTAAAAATTTTATGTAAAACATACTTCAGTAAAGCTGACTAAAAAACAAACTAAATTAATTCTTTGATATTCATGTCTATTGAAGAAA
>NW_016854977.1:0-613 GCF_001698545.2 Rhinopithecus bieti | reverse complement strand
ACCACCACGCCTGGCTAATTTTTTGTATTTTTGGTAGAGACGGGGTTTCGCCATGTTCGGCAGGATGGTCTGGATCTCCTGACCTCCTGATCCGCCCGCCTCAGCCTCCCAAAGTGCTGGGATTACAGGCGTGAGCCACGGCGCCCGGCCGTCAGTTCTTTTTTAAATATGGTAGCATTTAATCTGCTGTTAATACATTTAACATAGATCATCAAACCATCTACTTCATCTCTGTGAATTCTATCATTCTCCTACTGAGTAAAAGAGACTTTAAAAAAAAGGATTGGGCTTTCATTATTTTAAAGAAAAAATTTCATAGCTTTAAGCTATCACTTTAGATATGATTAAGATTTTCCTTTAGGTTCTAGGCACAATTATACCATACTGCATTTAGAAAATAGATTTATTTTGTTGATACCAATCAAGTTTACAGGTGACACAGGAAAGGACTTGTGGATTATAGTATTATAGTATATAACGTTAAGTAGATAGATGTACATTCCTGACCAGACTAAAAGTTCTGTAATGGCAAGGACATTGCCAGTCTATCACCAATCTTAATATAGTAGAATAAACAAAATTATATAATTATATATTGATATATAATTTATCA
>NW_016854976.1:0-392 GCF_001698545.2 Rhinopithecus bieti | reverse complement strand
TCACTCACTCATTCACTCACTCACTCACTCATTCATTCACTCACTTACTCATTCACTCACTCACTCATTCACTCTCATTCACTCACTCACTCATTCACTCACTCATTCACTCACTCACTCATTCACTCATTCATTCACTCACTCACTCACTCATTCACTCACTCATTCACTCACTCACTTACTTATTCACTCACTCACTCACTCATTTACTCACTCATTCACTCACTCACTCACTCATTCACTCACTCATTCACTCACTTACTCATTCACTCACTCATTCACTCACTCATTCACTCACTCACTCACTCACTCATTCACTCTCACTCATTCACTCACTCACTCATTCACTCACTCATTCACTCACTCACTCACTCATTCACTCACTCACTCAC
>NW_016854974.1:0-753 GCF_001698545.2 Rhinopithecus bieti | reverse complement strand
CTCGGCCTCCCAAAGTGCTGGGATTACAGGCGTGAGCCACCGCGCCCAGCCAGAAATAGCTTTTTTTATTGATGAAATGTAGTAATGTTAAAGATATGTGGACTGGATGGAAATGTTGCAGGTACTACCATCCTGGTCTGAATAGTGTATAATGATGGAAGTGACGCATTTTCTCTTCTCTTTGAAATGGAGGCCTAGATTGGGATTCTCATCTCCAGGGTGCCTAACAGGGATTTCATTTCACTGGCATTTCCTTGCCTTGCCATGTTAATAAATGTATGTTCTTGTAGGAGAATTAGTCTGAAACTCCTTTCTTGGAACCACATATCTTATAGCATAGATACCAGGAAGGAGAGCTAACAACATATTTCACTGGCTCTAAAATGTACCTCTAAAAAACAATGTAATATTTCCTTAGGAACACTTTTACACTGTTGGTGGGAATGTAAATTAGTTCAACCATTGTGGAAGAAGCTGTGGTGATTCCCCAAAGATCTAGAACCAGAAATACCATTTGGCCCGCAATCTCATTACTGGGTATGTACCCAAAGGAATATAAATCATTCTGTTACAAAGATACATGCACACATATGTTCACTGCAACACTGTTCACAATAGCAAAGACATGGAATCAACCCAAATGTCCATCAATAATAGAATGGATAAAAAAAGTGGCACATATATACCATAGGATACTATGCAGCCATAAAAAGGAATGAGATCATGTCTTTTGGAGGGACAAGGATGGAGCTA
>NW_016854973.1:0-750 GCF_001698545.2 Rhinopithecus bieti | reverse complement strand
AGTAAGTGACAACCGTAGGCCAGTGTGAGGCAAGGAAATGTCTTCCATCGAAAATTGGAGAGAAGCTTTCTGCGCAACTCTTTTGTGATGTTTGTATTCATCTCATAGAGTTAAATCATTCTATGGTTTCAGCAGTTTGAAATCATTCATTCTATGGAATCTGAGACAGGACATTTGGAAATGCTCTTTAGAATATCTTGAAAAAGAAATAACCTCAGAGAGAAACCAGAAGGAAGCTTTCTGTGAAACGTCTCTCTGTCACGTGAATTACGCTCACACAGTTAAACTTCTCTTTTCATTGAGCAGTATCATAACACTGTTTTTGTTTAGTCTGCGAAGGGATATTCAGGAGCTCTTTGAGGCTTACGGTGAGAAAGGAAACGTGTTCAGATAGGAACTGGAGAGAAGCTTTCTGAGGAGCTACTTTGTGATGTGCGCAGTCCAGTCCCAGAAGTATACCTTTCTCCTCCTAGAGGATTCCAGAATCCCTTTTGGAGAAAGAGCTACCAAGAGACATTCAGGAGTATAGGTATGGTATTGTGAAAATAAAATATCCTCAGAAAAAACTGGAAAGATTTCTGTGAAACTGCTTTGTGTTAGATACATTTATTCGTCTCGCATAGTTGAAACTTTTCTTATATTACACAGTTTGGAAACTTTGTCATGCACGGATCCCCGAAGGGATATTCAGGAACACATTCAGGCCTAGGGTGAAAGAGGAGATATCTTCAGATAAAACTGGACAGAAGC
>NW_016854972.1:0-392 GCF_001698545.2 Rhinopithecus bieti | reverse complement strand
TTTAAATCTGACGATATTTCCTTTTCATTATAGGCTTCAATGTGCTCCAAATGTCTCCTCTCAGATACTGCAGAAACTGTGATGCCGAACTGCTCAATCAAGAAAAAGGTTAAACTCTGTGATATGAATACACACATCAGAAAACCATTTCTCGTAAAGCTTTCCTCCAGTTTTCATCTGAATTTATTTCCTTTTCACTATAGGCCTGTGGAAGCTCCCAAATATCCCTTTGCAGATTCCGTAAAAACAGTGCTACCAAACAGCTCCATGGAAAGAATCATGTATCTCTGTGAGATGAATTCACAAATCAAAAGTAGTTGATCAGAAAACTTGTTTCTAGTTTTTGTCTGAGGATATTTCCGTTGTCACCATTGTCAATGCACTCCAAAATA
>NW_016854971.1:0-753 GCF_001698545.2 Rhinopithecus bieti | reverse complement strand
CCACCTCGCCACTTCTTTCTGCCTCCAGTGCTTCACCAGGTTCTGCGTATGGATGAGTCTCTAGTGGAACAGCTTAGGCTTTGTCTCGTGGTACATGATAGCTTGCTCAGTAGCCTCAGAGAAGAGTAGTTAAATCCACAGCCCCTATCCTCTTTTGTAGTACAGAAAGCATTCTTCCTGCCAGTTACTCTTTTGTGTTTCTTTGTTTAATTGTGGTTGCTATGACGATTATATTGAACATTCTAATGTTATAACAATTTTAAAGTTGTACTAGCTTACATTTAGTAACATACAAAACCGTTACTCCCATGTAATGTAACTGCACTATTTCACTTACTGAATTATCAAAATTATACCTTGCATGTCAAAAACAAAAATTAGTCATAGTTTTATTAAATATATTATTGTTTTAAGTTATATTGAGAACAAATTGTGGAGGTGCACATTGTTAATTATTTCATCTTGGATAATTTTTCATGTATTTATCTTTACCTTAAATTTGCTTATTCGTATGGCTTTTGAGTGTGTGTTCTTTCTACCCTGAAGTACTCCATAAGACATTTCTTTTTTCTTTCTTTCTTTCTTCTTTTTTTTTTCTTTGAGACAGGATCTGGCTCTGTCACCCAGGCTGTGGAGTGCAGTGGTGGGATCTCGGTTCACTGCAAGCTCCGCCTCTCAGGTTCCCGCCAATCTCCTGCCTCATCCTCCCGAGTAGCTGGGACTAAGAAGACAGATAAGACAGATTGGAAGCCC
>NW_016854970.1:0-390 GCF_001698545.2 Rhinopithecus bieti | reverse complement strand
AAAAAAGAAAAGAAAAGAAAACAAATATTACATGTTAAATACAGGCATGGATTAAACCAACTTGTGTATGGTCAAGGAAACTTACAAAAATGCTTTAAGACATATCAAGACTGATTTAAACCATTTAAGTTAGGCAGAGATGCAACACTATGTGAATAGAAGTGTTATAAACACATTTGCTACATTTTAATTAGTTTACTAGTTTTCTTTTAATATAAACATGAGAAATGAAAACCACATCAATTGTAGCATTTATCTTTTGAAAATAAAACTGCAATCAATACTTCAGTCTTTAAGTTCTGCATTCCATAAATGATATTTTTCAGGAGCTAGTGTTCCTAAGGCTTATGGAAGTTCTTTTAAATAGCAGGACATGAAATATGATACCTG
>NW_016854969.1:0-750 GCF_001698545.2 Rhinopithecus bieti | reverse complement strand
TTTATCTTCATTTTATTGCATTTGCTTTCGGGTTCTTGGTCGTGAAATCCTTGCCTAAGCCAATGTCTAGAAGGTTTTTTCTTATGTTATCTTCTAGAATTTTATGGTTTCAGGACTTAGGGTTAAGTCTTTAATCCATCTTGTTGATTTTGTATAAGGTGAGAGATGAAGATCCAATTTTATTCTCCGACATGTGGCTAGCCAATTATCCCAGCACCATTTGTTGAAAAGGGTGTCTTTTCCCCACTTGATGTTTTTGTTTGCTTTGTCGAAGAATAGTTGGCTCTAAGTATTTGGGTTTATTTCTGGGTTCTCTTTTCTGTTCCATTGGTTTATGTGCCTATTTTTATACCAGTACCATGCTGTTTCAGCGACTATGGCCTTATAGTATAGTTTGAAATCAGGTAGTGTGATGCCTCCAGATTTGTTATTTTGCTTAGTCTTTCTTTGGCTATATGGGCTCTTTTTTGGTTCCATATGAATTTTAGAATTGTCAATAAATGTGATACACCACAAAAACAGAATTAAAATAAAAAATCACATGATCATCTCAACGGATTCAGAAAAAGCATCTGACAAAATCCAGCATCTCTTCATGATTAAAACTCTCAGCAAAATCCACATACAACGGACATACCTTAATGTAATAAAAGCCATCTATGAGAAACCCACAGCCAAAATAATACTGAATGGGGAAAAGTTGAAAGCATTCCCTCTGAGAACAGGAATGAGACAAGGATGCCCACTCTC
>NW_016854968.1:0-1458 GCF_001698545.2 Rhinopithecus bieti | reverse complement strand
TTAGTAGAGAGGAGATTTCACCGTGTTAGCCAGGATGGTCTTGATCTCCTGAGTTCGTGATCCGCCTGCCTTGGCCTCCCAAAGTGCTGGGATTACAGGTGTGAGTCACCACACCTGGTGAAATGAAACCCTGCTATTTCCAACAACCAGCTGATTCTGGCTTAATCTGATTTTTTTTAAAATTTTTTATTTTTGAGATGGAGTTTTGCTCTGTCGCCCAGGCTGGAGTACGGTGGCCCGATCTCGGCTCACTGCAACCTCTGCCTCCCGGGTTCAAGCGATTCCCCTGCCTCAGCCTCCTGAGTAGCTGGGATTACAGCCACATGCCACCATGCCCAGCTAATTTTTTGTATTTTAGTACAGATGAGATTTCACTGTGTTGGCCAGGATGGTCTCGATCTCCTGACCTCGTGATCCGCCCACCTTGGCCTCACAAAGTGCTGGGATTACAGACGTGAGCCACTGTGCCTGGCTGCTGCCCCTGTTTTATGAGCCGCATGACACCATGCTAGGGATGACACCTTGAAGACAGAACCGCATTCAGAAACTGGCCTTTCCTCTTACTAGTTGTGTGGCTTCTGCTAATCACTCCGTCTCTTGGAGCTTCAATTTCTTCACTTCTCAGATGGGGATAAAAATCCCCACCGTACAAGGATTTGCTGAAAACAAAAGCCAGCAGGCAGGTAGCCCTTGCTCTGGGCCAGGTGCTGTTCCAACATGCCCTGATTTATTTGTACTTCCCAGCACTCCTACAAGACTAGTTTCTCATTTGCATGGGGCACATTTCCAAGTGCCCTTCTAGGAGGCGTTACAGGTTGCCTATCCCTTTATCTGAAATGCTTGGGACCAGAAAGGTTTTGGATTTCAGATTTTTTTTTTTCTTTTGAGGCAGGGTCTCCCTCTGACACCCAGGCTGGAGTGCAGTGGCATGATCATGGCTCGCTTTAACCTTGACCTCCTTGGTTCAAGTAATCCTCCTGCCTCAGCATCCCAATTAGCTGGGACTACAGGCAAGCACCACCACACCTGGCTAATTAAAAAAAAGTTTTTTTTGTAGTGATGGGGTCTCACTTTGTTGCCCAGACTGGTCTCAAACTCCTGGGCTCAAGCGATCCTCCTGCCTCAGCCCTCAAAGTGCTGGGATTACAGGCATGAGCTACCACACCTAGCTTGAATTTTTTCCGAGTTTGGAATATTTGCATTATACTGATCAGTTCAGCGTCCCTACTCCAAAATGCTCTACTGAGCATTTTCTTTCCTTTCTTTCCTTCCTTCCATTCTCTCTTTCTCTTTCTTTCTCTCTTTATCTCTCTCTCTTTCTCCCTTTCTCTTTCTTCTTCCTTCCTTGCTTTTCTTTCTTCTTTTCTTTCCTTTTCCCTTTCCTTTTCTTTCATTTTCCTTTCCTTTCCTTTCCCGTTTCCTTTCCTTTCCTTTCCTTCCCTTTCCTTTCCCCTTTCC
>NW_016854966.1:0-1453 GCF_001698545.2 Rhinopithecus bieti | reverse complement strand
AACCAATCAAAAGTAATAACTACAACCACTTTTCAAGACATAGTACATAAGATATATATAGAAACAACAAAAGTTAAAAGCTTAGGGATCAAGTTAAGGTGTAGAATTTTATTAGTTTTCTTTTGATTGTCGGTCTGTTCATGCAAACAATGTTAAGCTATTATCAGCTTAAAATACTGTGTTATAAGATGGTATTTGCAAGCCTCAAAATAACCTCAAACCAAAAAACATAAAATGAAAACACAAAAAATGACAAGCAAGAGACTAAAACATATCACCACAGAAAACCTCCTTCACTAGAGGAAGACAGGAAGGACAGAAAGAAGGAAGAGAAGACCACAAAACAACCAGGAAATAAATTTTAAAATGGCAAGGGTAAGTCTTTCCTTATCAATATTATTCAATGTAAATGAACTAAAATATTCAATTAAAAGACAAAGACTGGCTAAATGGATGATAAAATGAGAACCAGTGATCTGTTGCATATGAGAAACACATTTCACTTATGAAGACACACATAGATTGAAAATTAAAAAAACAGAAAAGATATTCCATGCCAATGGAAAACAAAAAAGAGCAGGAGTAGCTATACTTATATCAAACAGAGTAAATTTGAAGACAAAAGCAATTAAGAAGAGAGAAAGAAAGTCAGCATATAATGATAAAGGTGTTAATTCAGTCAGAGGATATAACAATTTTAAATATATATGCACCTAACACTGGAGCTCCTGGATATATAAAGAAAATATTATTAGAGCTAAAGAGAGATTGTCCCAAGTACAATAATAGCTAGAGACTTAAATGCCCCAATTTTTAGCACTGGACAGATCTTCCCAACAGAAAATCAACAAAGAAACATCAGACTTAATCTGCACTACACACCACATGGATCTAAGAGATATTTACAGAACATTACATCCAACAGCTGCAGAATACACACTCTTTTCCTCAGCATATGGATCATTCTCAAGGACAGACCATATGTTAGGTAACAAAGCAAGTTTTAAAACATTCAAAAAATTGAAATAACATCAAGCATCATTTCTAAGCACAATAGAATAAACCTAGAAATCAATAAAGAGAGAAATTTTGGAAACTATACAAATACATGGAAATTAAATAATATGCTGCTGAATGATCAGTGGGTCAATAAAGAAATTGAGAGGTAAATTGAAACGTTTCTTGAAACAAGTAATAAAGAAAACACAGCATACCAAAACCTATGGGATAGAGCAAAAGCAGTACCAACGGGGAAGTGTATAGCTATTAGTGCCTGCATCAAAAAAGAGGAAAACCTTCAAAAAAAAAAAAAAAATCTAACAATTCATCTTAAATAAGTTGAAAAGCAAGAACAAGCTAAACCCAAAATTAGTAGAAGGAAATAAATAATAAATATTAGAGTAGAATAAAATGAAATTGAAATGAAAACGAAAAAAGATTAAAGAAACAAAAA
>NW_016854964.1:0-1725 GCF_001698545.2 Rhinopithecus bieti | reverse complement strand
TTTTTTTTTTTTTTTTTTTTTTTTTTTTTGAGACGGAGTCTCGCTCTGTCGCCCAGGTTGGAGTGCAGTGGCCGGATCTCAGCTCACTGCAAGCTCCGCCTCCGGGGTTTACGCCATTCTTCTGCCTCAGCCTCCCGAGTAGCTGGGACTGCAGGGATTACAGGTGCGAGCCACCACGCCCGGCCTCCTATGTTATCTTCTAGAACTTTTATAGCTTGATGTTTTACAATTAGGTCTATATTAATTTTTATGAAATGTGTAAAGTCTGTGTCTAGATTTTTTCTTTTGGGATATGAATGTCCAATTGTGCTAGCACCACTTGTTGAGAAGACTGTCCCTTCTCCATTGCATTACCTGTGTCCCTTTGTAAAAAATGTTGGGCCCGGCGTGGAGGCTCACGCCTATAATTCCAGCACTTTGGGAGGTCGAGGTGGGTGGATCACAAGGTCAGGAGATCGAGACCATCCTGTCTAACACGGTGAACCCCGTCTCTACTAAAAAAACAAAAAATTAGCCGGGCGTAGTGGCAGATGCCTGTAGTCCCAGCTACTTAGGAGGCTGAGGCAGGAGAATGGCATGAACCCAGGAGGCGGAGCTTGCAGTGAGCCGATATTGTGCCACTGCACTCCAGCCTAGGAGACAGAGACTCCGTCTCAAAAAAAAAAAAAAAAAAAAAACTTGACTATATTTGTGTGGTGCATTCTGGACTCCATTCTGTTCCACTGATCTACTTGTCTACTGCTTTGCTAATGCCACATTGTCTTGATTACTATAACTTTACAGCAAGTCTTAAAGGATCAGTCCTTTGACTTTGTTCTTTTCAATATTGTGTTGGTCATTTGTGAACAAAGTAGGTTTTTCCTTCATTCTGAATATATACGCCTTTCCTTTCCTTATCTTACTGGATTAGCCAGAACTTCCAACAGGAAGTTCAATAGAATAGGAATGGTGAGAGGGGACATTGCCTTGTTCCTGATCTTAGCAAGAAAGCATCTCATTTGCCACTATGGAGTTTTATGTCACCTGTAGGGTTTTTAGTTTTTGTACAGATGTTCTTTATCAAGCTGGGGATAGTGCCCTCTATTCCTAGTTTGCTGAGGGTTTTTCTTTTTTCTTTTTGAGACTGAGTCTTGCCCTGTCACCTAGGCTGGAGCGCAGTAGCACAATCCTGGCTCACTGCAAGCTCCGCCTCCCGGGTTCACGCCATTCTCCTACCTCAGCCTCCCGAGTAGCTGGGACTACAGGCACCCACCACCACGCCCGGTTAATTTTTTGTACTTTTTTTAAATAGAGATGGGGTTTCTCCGTGTTGGCCAGGATGGTCTTGATCTGACCTCGTGATCTGCCCGCCTCGGCCTCCCAAAGTGTTGGGATTACAGGCGTGAGCCACGGTGCCCAGCCGAGGTTTTTATC
Organism: Rhinopithecus bieti; assembly: GCF_001698545.2. NCBI lineage: Eukaryota > Metazoa > Chordata > Mammalia > Primates > Cercopithecidae > Rhinopithecus > Rhinopithecus bieti. Next base: position 312 of record NW_016854964.1, on the reverse strand, counting down.
CCTTATTGATTTTAGACTGGGCATAGTGGCTCATGCTTTTAATCCCAGTGCTTTGGGAGGCTGAGACAGGAGGATTGATTAACGCCAGGAGTTCAAAACCAGACTGGGCAACATAGTGAGATGCCCATCTCTCTTTAAAAAATTTTAAAAAATAAAGAAAAAAAATTAGCCAGGTGTGGCATGTGCCTGTAGTCCCAGCTATTCAGGAGGCTGAGGCAGAAGGATCAACTTGAACCCAGGAGTTCCTAGTTACAGTAAGCTATGATCAAGCCACTGTACTCCAGCCTGGGTGACGGAATGACATCCATCTCT
>NW_016854963.1:0-1176 GCF_001698545.2 Rhinopithecus bieti | reverse complement strand
TATATTACTATTTAATTTAATTTAATTTAAAAAAAAAACAAATCCAGCAATGTATAAAAGAGATAGTGCATCCTAATCAAGTAGGGTTATGCATGTAAAAATTAAGATAGTTTACAGTATTAGTAGATTATCTGGGCATTTCAACAGATATAAGAGAGTGGCTGGGCCCAGTGGTTCACACCTGTAATCCCAGCACTTTGAGAGGACAATGCATGAGAATCATTTGAGGCCAGGTTCAAGACCAACCTGGGCAACATGGTGAGACCCTGTCCTGTCTCTAAAAAACCTAATAAAGGCCGGGCGCGGTGGCTCAAGCCTGTAATCCCAGCACTTTGGGAGGCCGAGACGGGCGGATCACGAGGTCAGAAGATCGAGACCATCCTGGCTAACATGGTGAAACCCCGTCTCTACTAAAAAATATAAAAAACTAGCCGGGTGAGGTGGCGGGCGCCTGTAGTCCCAGCTACTCGGGAGGCTGAGGCAGGAGAATGGTGTAAACCCGGGAGGCGGAGCTTGCAGTGAGCTGAGATCGGGCCACTGCACTCCAGCCCGGGCGACAGAGCGAGACCCCTTCCAAGAAAAAAAAAAAAAAAAAAAAAAAACCTAATAAAAAAAACATTAGTCAGGTATGGTATCACACCTAGAGTCCTGGCTACTCTGGAGGCTGAGCTAGGAGAATGGCGTGAGCCCAGGAGTCCAAGGTTGCAGTGACCTGTGATTGCACCACTGCACTCCAGCCTGCATGACACAGTGAGACCGTCTCTTTGAAAAATAATAAAAAAAAAAAGCATTGGCCTGGCTTGGTGGCTCATGCCTGTACTCCCAGCACTTTAGGAGGCCGAAGTGAGTGGATCACCTGAGGTAAGGCATTCGAGACCAGCCTGGCCAACATGGTGAAACCCTGTATCTACTAAACATACAAAAATCAGCTGGGCGTGGTGGCAGGTGCCTGTAATCCCAGCTACTCAGGAGGCCGAGGCAGGAGAATCGTTTGAACCTGGGAGGCGGAGGCTGCAGTGGCCTGAGACTTCTCCATTGCACTCCAGCCTGGGCAAAAAGAGCAAAACTCTATCTCAAAAAAAAAAAAAAGTTAGTAAAATTCAATATCAATTCATGATTTAAATATATATATATTTTAACAAATTAGGAGTGAACTTTTTTTTTTTTTTTTTTTTC
>NW_016854962.1:0-614 GCF_001698545.2 Rhinopithecus bieti | reverse complement strand
CATCAGATTCACTTCGAATATTAAGATTCCGGCCCAAAACAAAGAAGCAATTAGGAAAGTGTCGCCTGTGTTCTGACCAGGCACGATCACAAGGTTCCCAATTTTTCAGTTTTCCACCACAACAAAAGCACTGTACTTGGTCACCAATACCTGTGTAGTAGAGTCCAGCACTTGCTAACTCTCTTGGGGTTAGGTGAGCATAGTCTGGCCAGTTCTGAAAGGACTTTAATCTAGCTTCTTCACTATACATGGCAGGGTTCCTTGGGTATATGGTGTCTGATATATCTACAACCTGCCCAGTTCTCAAAAGATAGTCTGCATGTGTCTCAGATGGCCTGTCTAAGGCAAAATGATTTCTGCTTCCCAGATAGTTTTCGACTTTGTACTGACCATTCTGGATGCCAGAATTTGTAGACTGTGTGGCACTATTTTCAAAATAAAAGCCATTGATAAATCTGCAATTTGGGGATACTTTCCTGTGTCTTCCAACTGCTGAGTCTCCATATTGCCATCTATCTACAGCTGCATGACAACTAAAGCACCGCACGGTATCTCCTTCACCAGTATAAAGAAACCCTGCTCGTGCCAGTGTTGATGCTGAAACAGGACTACTA
>NW_016854961.1:0-483 GCF_001698545.2 Rhinopithecus bieti | reverse complement strand
TAAAACAGTGATAGGAAGAATAATGATGCCCTTCCCCCAAAGATATCCATGACCTAATCCCTGGAACCTGTGACTATGTTACCTTACATGGTGAAAGGGACTTTGCAGATATTGTTAAGATTAAGGCCCTAGAGATGGGGAGATTATCTTGGGTTATCCAGGTGGTCCCAACTTAATCACCAAATCTTTACAAGTGAAAGAAGGCCCGGTGTGGTGGTTCATGCCTGTAAATCCCAGCATTTTGAGAGGCTGAGAAGGGTGGATCATGAGGTCAGGAGTTCAAGACAAGCCTAACCAACATGGTGAAACCCCGTATCTCCTAAAAATACAAAAAATAACTGGGCATGGTGATGTGTGCCTGTAATCTCAGCTACTCAGGAGGCTGAGGCAGAAGAATCACTTGAACCCGGGAGGCAGAGGTTGCAGTGAGCTGAGATTGTGCCACTGCACTCCAGCCTGGATGACAGAGGGAGACTCTGTCTC
>NW_016854960.1:0-1243 GCF_001698545.2 Rhinopithecus bieti | reverse complement strand
CCTCGGCCTCCCAAAGTGCTGGGATTACAGGCTTGAGCCACCGCGCCCGGCCCCAGTCTTACCTATTTCTAACTAAATGTTCGTCCAGAAATATTCTGTGCCTGAATAAGCAAACACATATATATTTTTCCCTTTTAAACCTGTGCTTCAACCTGAGAAAACTGATAAAGAAAAAAAAGAAAAAACAAATGAAAACATAAAGCTAGCACTAAAGAACTTATTCATGTAACCAAACACCACCTGTTCCCCAAAAACCTATTGAAAGAAAAAATAAATTAAAAAATAAAAATAAATAAAGCTGGGCATGGTGGCATGCACCTGTAGTCCCAGCTACTAGGGAGGTTGAGGCAGAAGGATCACTTGAGCCCAGGAGTTCAAGGCCAACTTGAGCAATACAGCTAAGCTAAACCCCATCTCTAAAAACAAACAAACATAAATACTACCATACTCTATATACTGTTCTATAACATACTTCTTTTAGTTAATATTGTATCCTAGAGATAATTCCATATCAATACTTAGAGCACACCCCAATTTCTTTTTTTTATACTGCATAATATTCCATTGTATGAATATACCATGATTAACCAGTTCCCTATTGTTGCACATCAGATTGTTTCTAATCTTACTATTATTAACAACGCAGTGAAGGCCGGGCGTGGTGGCTCATGCCTGTAATCCCAGCACTTTGGGAGGAGGAGGTGGGTGGATCACTAGGTCAGGAGTTTGAGACCAGCCTGGCCAACATGGTGAAACCCCGTCTCTACTAAAAATACAAAAATTAGCTGGGCATGGTGGCACGTGCCTGTAAATCCCAGCTACTTGGGAGGCTGAGGCAGGAGAATCGCCTGAACCCAGGAGGCAGAGGTTGCAGTGAGCAGAGATCACGCCATTGCACTCCAGCCTGGGTGACACAGCAAGACTCCGTCTCTGGCCGGGCGCGGTGGCTCAAGCTTGTAATCCCAGCACTTTGGGAGGCCGAGACGGGCGGATCTTGAGGTCAGGAGATCGAGACCATCCTGACTAACACAGTGAAACCCCGTCTCTACTAAAAAATACAAAAAAACTAGCCGGACAAGGTGGTGGGCGCCTGTAGTCCCAGCTACTCAGGAGGCTGAGGCAGGAGAATGGCGTGAACCCGGGAGGCAGAGTTTGCAGTGAGCTGAGATCTGGCCACTGCACTCCAGGCTGGGCAACAGAGCGAGACTCCATTTCAAAAAAAGAAAAAAAAAAGACTCCATCT
>NW_016854959.1:0-1240 GCF_001698545.2 Rhinopithecus bieti | reverse complement strand
TAAACAAAAAAAGCTTTCAGAATTATGTTTATGGGAAATAATTAAACATACTTTAAACTTTAGTGCTTTTAATAGTGCATTCGAGAAGTTCTCAAATGGCTTTGGATTTATCAGTGATATCAACATTTTAAAATGCCGTGTCTAGCATGTATGTAAGTTGTGGAGTGCAACCTAATGATCTGATTAGTGTAACTGTGAGTGGATCTCTGCAAGGGTTGTGCAGAGCCCTGACAAAACACATTCCCATTTGGTCTTTCTTTGCAATGCGCATGCATTAATTGGGTATTTCCAGGAGTGTGGAATTGAAAGGGGCACTGAACCCAGAGTGTCTATTTGCCCCTAAGTGCTAACCAACATGATCCTTTTACTGGTTTACTTATTCTTTCAGTTTTTTTTTTTTTAAGCCCATTGCAGAGGCCCTTGAGTATACATACATAATTAATAACACAAGCCTCTTTGTTCAGGCACTTAAGCACTTGTCCAAACAGGGAGAATCACATTATTAGGGAGGGGAAGAAAGGGAGATGTCCCCGGGCAATATTTTATAAACTATAAAGGTCCTTTTCTGTCATTGATCATATCTGACAGGGGATGGGGTTTGATAGGTAAAATTAAAAGGGAAGAAAATGAGAATATGTGACTGTTATCAACCTGTAATAGAAACTCAAGAGATTCCAGCTGCTGCTGCCTGTGGCATGTGATTTAAAGGGTACTGGAGCAAGCCCCAAATTTATCTCTCAAAATCTTCCATAGTGCCTGAAAGTGTCACACTTTGGAGTTAAGAAGTTGTGGAAGGCTCCGGTAATGGTCCTCATTTGCTACCTCAGAACAGAAACTCATTAGGTCATTATCATTTATTAATATCTTAGCCCGATTTATTTTCTCAGATCAGTTTCAATCGCCTAGCAAGGCCTTGGGAGGAAAAAACACTATAATTGAGTGTTACTAATGAGATAGAGGAGGAGAAAGGTCCAGATAATAGATGGCTCTTTCAGCCAAATGGGTTTGGGAGGGAAACCTGGGCATTTGGGAGGATGATGCAAAGGCAATCTGGGCCCAGGCATCACAGGGGTAAGGTCCACATGAGAAGAGGGAGAGAAAGAAGATACACACACAAGGCCAAAAAGCCTGTCTTCTTCATTTATAGCTTAGCTGAGCACACTAGCCTATTTCTAATGCACTGTCCTCTTATTTATGGTATCTATTTTCTTCAGCGCTTGTTGAGCAGAAGATGGTCATG
>NW_016854958.1:0-1311 GCF_001698545.2 Rhinopithecus bieti | reverse complement strand
AACTCTTCTATATTTGAAGACTTTTGTTTCACCAAGTCAAAAATCCCTCAAATATGATCCTTCAAATTCTCTTTTAAAAGTAAAATTAAAGCAGTAAAATAATCCTAACAAAAGGATAATAGTCAAACGTTTGAGAGAAAAGGGTTTGGAAATTTTCAGCTACAATCAAATCCATGAGACGTGAATAAACTGGAAAAAAATCGTAGATATAATAAGGCTAAGACATAGCTAATGTTTTCTATATTGAGAGTGGTGTTTTAGTGAAATCAATTATTCAATTATTCCATTACAACATTGTATAAATTAGGTAGTACTATTATTTTCACCATTTTATAAATGTAGAAACTGAGACACCAAGAAATTCTGTGAATGCCCAAGGTCACAGAGCTAGTCAATGATGGAGTAGAAGTGACCCCCAGGCAGCCTGACTCCACAGTTCACACACTAACCCCTTGGTGACACAACTTCTCAACATTGTGGTTCATCACCAATATTCATAAGTGAAATAATATTAAATTTAAGTTATAGGATAATGAAAAGAAATATTTAAGTCCTTAAGCCCCCCGAATTAACTCTAGGTTAAGAAGCCCTGGTGTAGATAGACTTTAGAAGGCAAGTATCATGTCAATCTTACTATTAAGTAGCTAGTACAAACCCTCAAACATACATGCACAATAGAAAAGACAGATTTATGCCGCATTCCATCAGGTCGAAAGCCATGATCCATGACTTGGCTCCCACAAAGCCCCAGTAACCCTGCCTCTTTTGGTATCCAAGGCCATCCCACAGTCCTTGGGAACAAGGTCAGACATTAGACAGATACACAGAATATCCTTGAAAAGTAAAAATAATGTATTATCAGAAACATTTAACCTGAAAAAGTCCAGAAATTTGGAAGATAAAATTTGGCAGTAGAAAATGACTTGCCAACACAGTGTGAACTATGTGGTTTGCCAGATGTTAATTGCAATTGGCACTTCTGAGGCTGATGTGAGATGTGTTGCCCTTCATCTCCAAAGAGCTGTTTCTGACCTACTTTCTTCCTGACCACCCCATTTGGAAAAAGGAGGAAAAACCTCTGAATTTGATTCTAAGTATTTTACTGAGCTATTTTAATTAAAATATTTTGAAGGATAATGTGCTTTCATAAAACTTGAAATAGCAGTTTTCCTTAGAGCTCACACTTTATGTCAGCAAGCAATTATGGCCTAGATTGAACACATTTGGACCTGACTCATTTTTCTATTAATATAGTAATAATCCCTCATGAATATTCATAATTCCTTCATTTGTACTGTATTTACACATCTT
>NW_016854957.1:0-1310 GCF_001698545.2 Rhinopithecus bieti | reverse complement strand
AAAAAAAAAAAAAGATTCCCCTCCCCTCTGCCCTTTGATCCTCCTCTTGGTCTTCCCATCCACATTCCGGCAAACTCAGCAAGATGGAAACCAAACCCCAACACCTTCTCCCCACATACAGCCCTGCTTCCTGACCTCTTTCCTTTGCATCACCCACCATTCTCCCATCCAGCCTGGCTCCAAACCTCAGCATTACCATCAACTCTCCCCTAGGCTTTGCTTGCCCATATCTGTTGATAAGACGTAATAATAGGACCGGCAAGCTCCCTGCTCCTACCCTGTCCTTTCTAATCCTACTGCCACTGCCCTTTCTCAAGCCCTCAATGTCTCCTGCCCAGGTCGGCAGAGGTGGTGTTCCCCCAGCCTCCTCCGATCCCATGTATTTTCTCAGGCCAAAGTGTAGTGAGTGTACTGCTCCTCTTCTCCTCTGAACTATTCTGATGGCTGGCTGGCTCTTTCTCATTCTTCCAGTTTGGGCCAAAATACCACCTCATCAGAGGAGCTTTCCTGGCCCCTTCTTGGTATTCTGTCCTCTCTTTAGTCTCTAACAAATCACTCTCTGTCAATGTATCCCATTTGTGGCCCTTAATCATAGTGAGTAATAATGGTCTTTTTGTATTTCCTGTTTCTTGTTGGTCTCCCTCACTGGTCTTTGGCTCTTGGGGAAATCAGTCTGTTTTGGTCACTGTAGTGCCCAGTGTTTAGCATAGCACCGAATACAGAATAATTTCTTAAAAATGCATAGGCTGCTCAAGCCTGTAATCCCAGGACTTTGGGAGGCCAAGACGGGCGGATCACGAGGTCAGGAGATCAAGACCATGCTGGCTAACACGGTGAAACCCCGTCTCTACTAGAAAAAAAATACAAAAAAACTAGCCGGGCGAGGTGGCGGGCACCTGTAGTCCCAGCTACTCGGGAGGCTGAGGCAGGAGAATGGTGTAAACCTGGGAGGCAGAGCTTGCAGTGAGCTGAGATCCAGGCCACTGCACTCCAGCCCGGGCGACAGAGCGAGACTCTGTCTCAAAAAAAAAAAAAAAAAAAAAATGCATAGGCTGGCCAGGTGCCGGTGGCTCATGCCTGTAATCCCAGCACTTTGGGAGGCCGAGGTGAGCGGATCACGAGGTCAGGAGTTCAAGACCAGCCTGGCCAGCGTGGTGAAACACCGTCTCTACTAAAACTACAAAATTAGCTGGGCATGGTGGCGCATGCCTGTACTCCCAGCTACTCGGGAGGCTGAGGCAGGAAAATTGCTTGAACCGGGACCCGGAAGGTGGAGGTTGCAGTGAACTGAGCTCACACCACTGCACTCT
>NW_016854956.1:0-380 GCF_001698545.2 Rhinopithecus bieti | reverse complement strand
TTTTAAAAGCCCCTCAAGTATAGGAAGCCACACCAAGGACTCACCAACAGATGTCTCTTCTCAAGGTTCCCCAAATATTCTGAGGTTCCTGGGCCTGCCAGAAAGTGATCTTTCTCCCCAGTAAGGTTAGGAACCCCGTAGGCAAGGTAAAAAGCCAGTTTTTTTCAAGGGGCTTTATTGGCTCCATAAAGTCAACCTTAATTCCTTAAAACTGTCTGTCTTATCTAGGGTTTTCTTTGTTTGTTTGTTTGTTTTTTGAAATTCACTCTGTCACCCAGGCTGGAATGCAATGGCACAACCTCGGCTCATTGCAACCTCTGCCTCCCGGGTTCAAGTGATTCTCCTGCCTCACCCTCCCGAGTAGCTGGGACTACAGATAC
>NW_016854955.1:0-1175 GCF_001698545.2 Rhinopithecus bieti | reverse complement strand
CAGACTTTATGTCTTTAGAAGTAATGACACAGGAAATGAGTTGGTTGCCCCTATGTGGCAAGCAAATAAATTAGAGCAAAATCCAGTCACAAGACTCTCTCTTTTTTTCCTGGTCTCAATTCCGTACCTGCTCTATGCCTAGTTTCCTGGGGCTTAATGGAAGAAAAAGACTAAGGTCTTGAATTCTCTTTCCAGATTGACCCACCCTATTTGTTTTAAAAAACAGTTTTTTGTTTTGTTTTGTTCTTTGAAACAGAATTCATATAGTATAAAATTTATCCTTTTAAAATATGTAATTCAGTGGTTTTGAGTATATTCACGGGGTTGTGCAATCACATGACTAGGTAATTCAAGAGCATTTTCATCACCCTCACCCCAAAATTCCCATACCTAGTCAAACTCCATTCCCACCTACCACCCCTCAGCAACCACTAATCTACCTTCTGTTTCTGTGGATTTGCCTGTTGTGGACATAAATGGTCCTATTTCTGCCTCTTTCCTCTCTCTCCCATCTCCTTCTCTGACTCCCTGCAAAGCCAGGTTCCTGGATTGCTGGGACAGCCCTGTAGGGCTAGCTGAATCTAAAACAGGTTTTCTTTACTCATTCTCTCTGACCTGCTCTCCCATCCTGCCTTTTCTAATTCTCTACCCTCTTTGTCTAAATCTACTCTCAATTATTAATCAATTCTTGGGTATTCACTGAACACTAGGTATAAATAACTAATAATATACACATGGTTCCTAACTTAGGATGGTTCAACCTATGATTTTTCAACTTAATGATAGTGCAAAGGTGACAGTCATTCAGGGTACTCCTCAACTTATGATGGGCTTATTAGTATTTAACACAATTGTAAGTCAAGAGGCATCTGTATAAAATCGAGCACTTAATATAAGTCAAGAAGATCTGTCCTGATAACTTTTCTTGCATTAACTCTTAATACGAAACCTGAATGAAATCAGTATTATTATTCCCATTTTACAGATGATTAAACTGAGGCGTAGAAAGAATAAGAGATTTATTGTGTACAGTAGCAGAGCTGAGATATGCATAGTTATCCATGTCAGGGAGCAGGAATTGGGGGTGGCATGCAGGATGATAAAACAGAATACATGGTTCCTTACCTCAAGGAGTTGAGAGAAGAAATAAACCAGATACACATGCAGTATTTAAG
>NW_016854954.1:0-1173 GCF_001698545.2 Rhinopithecus bieti | reverse complement strand
CTGGGCAACAAAGTGAGACTCCGTCTCAAAAAAAAAAAAAAAACTGTCTATGGGACTGTTAGGTTGATTTCAGTATTAGCTTATAATTTTCTTTCCGCGTGAGATCTTTTCCAGTTTTTTGGTTTTGTTGTTGTTTTTTGAGACAGAGTCTTGCTCTGTAGCCCAGGCTGGAGTGTAGTGGCACAATCTCAGTTCACTGCAGCCCAGAGCTTCCCGGGCTCAAGCAATCCTCCCACCTCAGCCTCCAGAGTAGCTGGGACTACAGGAGTGCACTACCACACCTGGCAAATTTTTGTATTTTTTGTAGCGATGTGTTTAGCCATGTTGCCCAGGCTGGTCTTGAACCAGTGGACTCAAACGATCCGCCCACCTCGGCCTCCCAAAGTGCTGGGATTACAGGTATGAGCCTCTGGACCTGGCCTTTTTCCAGTTTTCATATTAAGGTGAATGTAGCTTCTTAAATGAGTTGGATAGCATTCTCTTTAATTATTGTTATTTAAATAATTAAGAGTTCTCTGTTTTCTTGTGGGTTGAGCAACACTCTCCTATAAAACTCTCTGGGCCTGGTTGTATTTTCTTTATGTGTGTGACTATTTTAGGTGACTAGGTATCTTCACTATTGTATCAGTTCATCAATGGTCTCTGTCTGAATTCTATTACCTCTTGAATTCATTTAGAAAATTTATATTTTTCTAGAAAAGTGTCTATTTCATTGTGAGTTTTCTAATGCATTTCTGTAGAGGAGATCATAATAATCTATGAGTTTTGGAAACTTTACTGTTTCTATCATAGTGTGCCCTTTTCCTTTGCACTATTGTCTATTATGCCTCTTATTTTTCTCAGTTTTCCAAGTGATTAACCTGTTTTAAATTCTCTTAAATTAATTGACTTTCAGTTTTGTTCATCACCTTGTTTTCCTTGTTTATAACATTCTGCTTTTATACTTACTGTTTTCTTCCTTCAATTGTCTTTGAGTTTACTAATATGGTTGCTTATGGCAGTTTGGTCATCATCCCCAATATCTTTTCCCTTTCCTTCAGAGATACGGAATTGTAATTGGACTCAGGACTTCTTATCTAAACTCCATAGTTCTTAATCCCCTTTGCCGCTACCTGTCATCATATGACCAACTTCTGACCAATGGAATGGAGGACCCCTTCTTTTCTTTCTTTC
>NW_016854953.1:0-1239 GCF_001698545.2 Rhinopithecus bieti | reverse complement strand
TACACCCTCCCAAGACTAACTCAGGAAGAAGTCAAATCCCTGAATAGAACAATAACAAGTTCTCAAATTGAGGCAGTAATCAATAGCCTACCAACCAAAAAAAGCCCAAGACCAGATGGATTCACAGCCAAATTCTACCAGAGGTACAAAGAGGAGCAGGTACCATTCCTTCTGAAACTATTCCAAACAATAGAAAAAGAGGGACTCCTCTCTAACTCATTTTATGAAGCCGGCATCATCCTGATACCAAAACCGGGCAAAAAAAAAAAAAAAAAAAAAAAAAAAAAAAATTTCAGGCCAACATCCCTGAAGAATATCCATACAAAATCCTCAATAAAATACTGGCAAACCAAATCCAGCACATCAAAAGCTTATCCTCCATGATCAAGTCAGCTTCCTACCTGGGATGCAAGGCTGGTTCAACATATGCAAATCGATAAACATAATCCATCACATAAACAGAACCAATGACAAAACCACATGATTATCTCAATAGATGCAAAAAAGGCCTTGGATAAAATGCAACACTCCTTTATACTAAAATCTCTCAATAAACTAGGTATTGATAGGACGTATCTCAAAATAATAAGAGCTATTTAGGACAAACCCACAGCCAATATCATACTAAATGCGTAAAAGCTAGAAACTGGCACAAGACAAAGATGCATTCTCTCACCACTCCTATTCAACACAGTATTGGAAGTTCTGGCCAGGGCAATCAGGCAAGAGAAAGAAATAAAGAATATTCAAATAGGAAGTCAAATTGTCTCTGTTTGCAGATGACATGATTGTATATTTAGAAAACCCCATCATCTCAGCCAAATTCTCCTTAAGCTGATAAGCAACTTCAGCAAAGTCTCATGATATAAAATCAATGGGTAAAATCACAAGCTTCCTATATACCAATAATAGACAAACAGACAGCCAAATCATGAGTGAACTCCCATTCACAATTGCTACAAAGAGAATAAAATATCTAGGAATACAATTTACAAGGGATGTGAAGGACCTCTTCAAGGAGAACTACAAACCACTGCTCAAGGAAATAAGAGAAGACACAACAAATGGAAAACATTCCATGCCCATTAATAGGAAGAATCAATATTGTGAAAATGGCCATACTGCCCAAGGTAATTTATAGATTCGATGCTATCCCCATCAAGCAACCACTGACTTTCTTCACAGAATTAGAAAGATTAAACTACTTTAAATTTCATATGGAACCAAAAAAGATCCCGT
>NW_016854952.1:0-291 GCF_001698545.2 Rhinopithecus bieti | reverse complement strand
TCGAGATATATACAGAATTAATTTATATATCCGATTAGTTCTGTCTCTTTTCTGAACACCAACTAATACAACACCTAATACTGTGGGTATGATGGAAAAAAATCAAGAATAACAAATGCTGGCAAAAATGTGTACAAATTAGAACTCTTGTACACTGATGGTAGAAATGTAAATTGTGTCAGCTGATGTGAAAAACAGTTTTGTGGTTCCTTAGAAAGTTAAATATAAAATTACCATGTAACCTAGTGAGTCCATTCCTGCCAATATACTCAAAAGAATTAAAAACAAGTT
>NW_016854951.1:0-474 GCF_001698545.2 Rhinopithecus bieti | reverse complement strand
TCTCATTGTGGTTTTGATTTGCATTTCTCTGATGACCAGTGATGATGAGGGTTTTCTTCATGTGTCTGTTGGCTGCATAAATGTCTTCTTTTGAAAAGTGTCTGTTCGTATCCTCTGCCCACTTTTTGATGGGGTTGTTTGTGTTTTTTTTCTTGTAAATTTGTTTAAGTTCTTTGTAGATTCCGGATATTAGCCCTTAGTCTGATGGATAGATTGCAAAAATTTTCTCACATTCTGTAGGTAACCTGTTCACTCTGATGGTAGTTTCTCTTGCTTTGCAGAAGCTCTTTAGTTTAATTAGATCCATTTGTCAAATTTGGCTTTTGTTGCCATTGCTTTTGTTGTTTTAGTCATGAAGCCCTTACTCATGCCTGTGTCCTGAATGGCATTGCCTAGGTTTTCTTCTAGGGTTTTAGATCTAACATTAAGTCTTAATCTACCTTGAATTAATTTTTGTATATGGTGTAAGGAAGA
>NW_016854950.1:0-472 GCF_001698545.2 Rhinopithecus bieti | reverse complement strand
CAGGAAGCTTGTTTCTAGTTTTATTTGGGGATATTTCTGTTGTCACCATAGGCTTGAATGTGATCTGAAATATCCTTTCTCAGATTCCACAAAAAAAGTGTCAACAAACTGTTCTATGAAAGGAAATTGTAACCCTGTGAGATGAATTCCCAAATTACAAAGCAGTTTCTCAGAAAGCTTCTTTCTAGTTTTTATCTCAGGATATTTTCTTTTCCACCATAGACTTCAATGGGCTCCCAAATATCCCTTCTCAGACACCATAAAAACAGTGAAGCCAAAGTGCTCCCTCAACAGAAAGGTTTACCTCTATGAGATGAATACACACATAATAAAGTAGTTTCTCAGAAAGCTTCTCTCCAGTTTTTATCTAAAGAATTTTCTCTTCTCACGTTAGACCTCTATGTGCTCCCAAATATCTCTCTGCAGATTCTACAAAAAAGTGCTACCAAACTGCTCAATGGAAAGAATGGTG
>NW_016854949.1:0-3636 GCF_001698545.2 Rhinopithecus bieti | reverse complement strand
TCTCTGGTAATATAATTTAGTTTTTTCTTTTAATTTTACTTTTGAGTCTCTATTGCATGCTTCTTTCGTTTGAGGTTACCACGAGGCTCGTGGATATTTTAACTCATTATTTTAATCTGATAACAACACTATTTACATAAACAAACAAAGAAACAAAAAAACTAATAAAAATTCTGTGCCTTCTCTTTGCTTCTCCCACTCCACTTTTAACTTTTTTTTATTTCTACTTACATATCTTTTGTACTGACTATATCTTCAAAAGTTATTGTAGCTATTATTTTTATTGGTTTGCCATTTAGTCTTTCTACTTAGGATAAGAGTAGTTTACACACCACCATTACAGTGTTATAATATTCTGTGTTATTTCTGTGTAGTTACTGTTGCCAGTGAGTTTTATACCTTCAGATGATTATTTATTACTCATTAATGTCATTTTCTTTCTGTTTGAAGTACTCCCTTTAGCATTTCTTGTAGGATGAATCTGGTATTGATGCAGTCTCTCAGCTTTTGTTTCTCTGGAAAAGTCTTTATTAATCCTTCATGTTTGAAGGATAACTTAATTGGATATACTATTCTAGGATAAAATATTTGTTTGCTTCAGCACTTTAAATATGTCATGCCACTTTCTCCTCACCTTTAAGGTTTCCACTGAAAATTCTGCTGCCAGATATATTGGAGCTCCATTGTACATTGTTTCTTTTTTTTTTTCAGGTTGCTTTTAAGATACTTTCTTTATCCTTAAGCTTTGGGAGTTGGATTATTAAATATCTTGAGGTAGTCTTCTTCGGGTTAAATCTGCTTGGTGTTCTATAACCTTCTTGTAGTTGGATATTGATACCTTTCTTTAGTTTTAGAAGTTCTCTGATCCTATCCATTTGAATAAACTCTCTACTCCTATCTATTATTTTATTTCCACTATAAGGACAGCAACTCTTAAATTTGCCTTTGGAGGATATTTGTATAGATCCTATAAGTGTGCTTTATTGCTTTTTATTCTCTTTTCTTTTGTCTCCTCTGACTGTGTAATTTGAAATAGCTTGCTTTGAAATTCACTAATTCTTCTGCTTTCTTAATTCTGGTATTAAAATTATCTAGTGCATTCTTCAGTATGCCAATTGCATTTTTCAGCTCCAGAATCTGATTGATTCTTTTAAATTATTTTAATGTCTTTGTTAAATTTACCTGATAGAATTCTGAATTTATTCTCTCTATTATTTTACATTTCCTTGCATTTTCTCAACAGTTATTTTGAATTCTCTGCAAGGTCACATATCTCCGTTTCTCCAGGATTGGTTCCTGGTGCCTTATTTAGTTCTTCTAATGAAGTCATGTTTTCTTTGAATACTAGTAGATGTTCTTCGGTCTGTATGCGTTGAAGAGTTAGGTATTTATTATAGTTTTCACTGTCCAGGCTTATTTGTAGCCTGGGAAGGCTTTCCTTTTCTGGGAAGGCTTTCCAGATATTTGAAAGAATTTTAGTGTTTTGATATAAACTATACCTGCTTTCATGAACATAGGAATTATCCTTGTGGACACCACCACTAAGACTACAGTGGGTCGGACCTGAAGCCAGCACATCAATGGTCTTGCGCAAGACCTGCTTTAAATACTCCCTGGCTACTTCCTACGTTCACTCAAGGCCCTGAGGCTCTACAATCAGCAAGTGACAAAGACAGTCACGCTTGTGTCTTTACCTTCAGGGCGGCAAGGTTCCCAAGCTCCTGGATAGGTCAAAAACCTTAGAAGTCGACCTGATGTTCTATTTTATTGTGGCTGGGCTGGCACTCAGATCACAAATGCAGTCCTTCCCACTGTTCCTTTCTTTTTTCAAAGGCAGAGGAGCCTCACCTTTTAGCCACCGACATCTGAGGACATGAGGAGTACTGCCAGACTACCACTGATGTTCCCTTATGGCCCAGTGTCTCTGAAGTCAACTTGTTGTGAATGCTACCTGGTCTTAGATTCACCTTCTAGGGCAGTGTGCTCTCCTCTGTCCCAGGGCAAGTTCAGTAATTTTATCCAGAGTCAAGTCCTGGAATTGGGATCTTCAAGAGCCTACCCCATTTTGGCCAGGCTGGTACTGAAGGTGCAAGACAAAGTCCCTTTTACTTTCCTCTGTGCTTTTCTCAAGCAGAAGGAATTTTGCATTATAGCCACCACAGTTGGTAAGGTACTGAGTCTCACCTGAAACCAACAAGTCTCAGAGGCTCTCCTAAGACCTTCTCTGTAACACCTGGGTATTGCTGCTGATTATTCTGGACTCATGGGCTCTTCAGTTAGCAGGTGATGAATGTCACCAGGACTAGGTGATTTTCATAAAGGCAGCTTTAAATACTGTCTTGTGTATGGGCATCAGCTGAGTTTGGCCCAGTTTTCCTTTCTGCTCTAAAAGGACAGCATTGAGTTTAATGCCTCACATTGGTTGTATTCTCCCTCCCCTACCTCCCAGAGTCAATCTCTGCACCACACCATAGCTACCAAAGTTGAGCTGGGGTAGTGTTGGGGATACAAAACTGTTTTTTCTATCTCTTCAGTGCCTTCTTCAGTGAGATATAATATCTCTCCTGATTTTGCTTCTTATAAAGGTGTTTTCCCCTATGTAGATAGTTGTTAGCTGGGGTTCCTTGCCAGGGGCATGGGGACAATCAGTGGAGCTTTCTATTCTACCATATTGCTCTGTCTTCTCTCTGTGCCTGTTTGAAACCAACTCTTTGTTTTCTGTGATCCAAGGTGACTCACAAATGCAGAGCTTCATCAGCTCCCAGAACTAGGCGATTTAACATCCAGTCTTTTGGCTGGGAACCATACATGTTTTGGCATTGAATAAATGTGCAAAAAAAGGTCTTTCAGACAAAAGTTGAAGATCTTGTTTTATCTCTGCACTGAGTCAGGGATAGAGGACTTGGGAAGTGTCCACATAGCCATTTATGTTCATTCAGGTCACTTGTTTGTAGGTCTTGTTGACTTCCATACACAGCTTTATTAAAAGTTTGATTCTCAGGCAGCAGCTGGGAAAGTGTGTAGACAAATCCCTTCCAGGGAGAAATAGGAGCAGGGTGTAATTTTATATTTGCTCCACACTGAGCTTGGGGAATAGCCACTGAAAATTTTATGCGTCTGTCAAAATCACTTCTTTTTTTGTGTGTGTGGTTTCAGGAGACTCATAAATGATGAATCTTTTCTGCTTTCATAGCTAGGGGATTTTTAGTAACTAAACTTTGGGTAGAGACTATAAAAGTTGGAAAGCTACATGTATGGTTCAAGCCCTTAGAGAAAAAGAGTGAGTTGGGGATTGTTTCTTAGAGAGAAACAGTGAGTTGGGGATTCTCCCCAGATTTTAAGTTACTGGGCCTGAGATGGGATTTGTGGTAAGTGTGTGTTTCAACTCTTTTACTCATTTTGATGTGGATATTTTCTCAGTTGCCTGTTTTGTAGGAGCCTCTTAACTAGTTTCTAATATCTCTCAGAAGAAATTTATCTATGTGTAGATGTTTATCCGGCTTGTCAATGGGAGAAGCAAGAGTCAGGAGCCTCCAATTTCACCATCTTGCTTTTGAAGATTGTGTGAGCCAATTCTTTTTTGTTGTTGTTGTTCAGAATATTCACTTGGAAATTCTTATTAAATGTTTATTAAAC
>NW_016854948.1:0-285 GCF_001698545.2 Rhinopithecus bieti | reverse complement strand
GATATATACAGAACTAATGTATATATCCTATTAGTTCTGTCTCTTTTCTGAACACCAACTAATACAACACCTAATACTGTGGGTATGATGAAAAAAATCAAGAATAACAAATGCTGGCAAAAATGGGCACAAATTAGAACTCTTGTACACTGACGGTGGAAATGTAAATTGTGTCAGCTGATGTGAAAAACAGTTTTGTGGTTCCTTAGAAAGTTAAATATAAAATTATCACATAACCTAGTAAGTCCATTCCTGCCAATATACTCAAAAGAATTAAAACAAGTG
>NW_016854947.1:0-750 GCF_001698545.2 Rhinopithecus bieti | reverse complement strand
AGTAGGGGTCGACTGACACCTCATACAGCCGGGTGCCCCTCAGAGACAAAGCTTCCAGAGGAAGGATCAGGCAGCACTATTCTCTGTTCTGCAATATTTGCTGTTCTGCAGCCTCTGCTGATGCTACCCAGGCAAACAGTGTCTGGAGTGGACCTCCAGCAAACTCCAACAGACCTGCAGCTGAGGATCCTGACTGATGGAAGGAAAACTAACAAACAGAAAGGAATAGCATCAACATCAACAAAAAGGACATCTACACCAAAACCCCATCTATAGGTCACCATCATCAAAGACCAAAGGTAGATTAAACCACAAAGATGGGGAGAAACCAGAGCAGAAAACCTGAAAATTCTAAAATCACAGCACCTTTTCCTTCAAAGGATTGCAGCTTCTTGCCAGCAATGGAACAAAGCTGGATGAAGAATGACTTTGACGAGTTGACAGAAGTAAGCTTCAGAAGATTGGTAATAACAAACTTCTCTGAGCTAAAGGAGGAGTTTGAACCCATCACGAAGAAGGTAAAACCTTGAAAAAAGACTAGACGAATGGCTAACTAGAATAAACAGCATAGAGAAGACCTTAAATGATCTGATGGGGCACAAGAACTACATGATGCATGCACAAGCTTCAGTAGCCAAATTGATCAAGTGGAAGAAAGGGTATCAGTGATTGAAAATCAAATGAATGAAATGAAGTGAGAACAGAAGTTTAGAGAAAAAAGAGTAAAAGGAGACAAACAAAGCCTCCAAG
>NW_016854946.1:0-751 GCF_001698545.2 Rhinopithecus bieti | reverse complement strand
CAGCAAATATATGAAAAAAAAGCTTATCATCACTGGTCATTAGAGAAATGCAAATCAAAACCACAATGAGCTACTGTCTTACGCCAGTTAGAATGGCAATTATTAAAAGTCAGGAAACAATAGATGCTGGTAAGGCTGTGCAGAAATAGGGACACTTTTACACTGTTGGTGGGAGTGTTAAATTAGTTCAACCATGGTGGAAGACAGTGTGGCAATTCCTCAAAGATCTAGAACCAGAAATAACATTTGACCCAGCAATCCCATTACTGGGTATATACCCAAAGGATTATAAATCATTCTACTATAAAGACACATGCACGCGTATGTTTATTGCAGCACTATTTACAATAGCGAAGACTTGGAACCAACCCAAATGCTCATCAATGATAGATTGGAAAAAAAATGTGGCACATATACACCATGGAATACTATGCAGACATAAAAAAGAATGAATTCATGTCCTTTGCAGGGACATGGATGAAGCTGGAAGCCATCATTCTCAGCAAACTAACATGGGAATCAGAGAACCAAACACCGCATGTTCTCACTCATAAGTGAGAGTTGAACAATGAGAATACATGGATACAAGGAGGGGAACCTCACACACTGGGGCCTGTCAGGGGTTTGGGGGCTAGGGGAGGGAGAGCATTAGGACAAAGACCTAATGCATGTGGGGCTTAAAACCTGGATGACGGCTTGATAGGTGCAGCAAACCACCATGGCACATTTTGCACATGTACCCCAGAACTTA
>NW_016854945.1:0-464 GCF_001698545.2 Rhinopithecus bieti | reverse complement strand
GTGATCCTCCCACCTCAGCCTCCTGAGCAGCTGGGAGTACAGGTGTGTATCACCACTCCCAGCCATTTTTTTTTTTTTTTTTTTTTTTTTTTTTTGTAGTAGAGACAGGGTTTCACCATGTTGCCCAGGCTGGTCTCGAACTTCTGGGCTCAAGCAATCCACTTGCCTTGACCTCCTAAAATGCTGGGATTACAGGTGTGAGGCCCTACACCCAGCTCAATCCTGTTTTTATACTAGAAGAACATTCTCTGTCTGGGTCTTCCAAACTTGATTCTTACTGGTTTATTTGTCCTGTTCTTTTGTTGGTCCAAGAAAATATCCTGAAATCTTTATTTCTCCTCCGTTCCCTCCTTATTCTAGGACAGACTGGCTCTATCCCTTTCCTGAATTAAGTCCGAATACAATCGGTCTCTGAGTGTGGAATAGCTCCTAGCAGTCTATCAGTCAACGGTTTCTCTTTGTGA
>NW_016854944.1:0-1178 GCF_001698545.2 Rhinopithecus bieti | reverse complement strand
TGCTGGTTCCTGCCACCTACTGCATCCGTGGTATGGGTTTGTGGTGGTCTACTCCCTAACCTCTGGTACCCTGGTCCCCCCCAGGGCTCTTCCTCGAGCTCTTCCTTGCCCACTTTGCCTAGTGACCACCATTGTCTTCTGCCTGGGGCAGCAAATGAGTTGTGTCAGCGGAAGAGGCCCAAGTTCATCCATTGCTCTTCACTCCCAGGTGGGGGCCTGGGCCGGGGTGCAGAGAGGCGATGGTTGAGTGCACACACCTGAGGTGTCTTGTCCCACTCTGTATGCAGCCCTGGGCTAGTGGAAACTTATGCACTCAGCAGGCAGCTTGGGAGGGGTCCCTTCAGCTACCCCTGAGTCAGGTACCTAGCATGTCCAAACACAGATGTTACGATGCCTTGGGGGTTGGCCATTTGTTGTGCATTGGGTCTGTGGCCCATGGAAAGGGCAGATAGGCTTCATCATCTCCAACTTGAGCCCTGCATCTTCATTTCACATTATGTCCTGCAAATTGTGCAGCCGGTCCTGACAACAGTGATTTAATACTTCCTCATCCTTAGGTACGTGACGGTGTTATCCTAAGGATATAAATGTCTGGATGGCTTTTTGCACATGTACATATATGCCACATGTAGGTAACAGCAACAATAATATGTAGGTGTGTGTAGATAACAACAAGACCAAATCGATTAACCGTGATCTGCAAACAGGTAGTAGAATTCAGATGCTTGCCTGAATTTAACCAGTGTTGAAAAAGTATTTTGGGTGTGCTCACAAGCCCTGATGGGATATTAGGGAGTTGGAATAGGTGACTTTTAAGACCTGGAAAATCTTAGATTCTAGGAAAAATAAACTAGTTCTTGGTAAAATAATTTACAATACATTCATACAAAAGTGAGGTAGATGTATATGTGCGAATATGGATTGTGTCTAAAGTAAATATTAAGAGAGGAAAACGTTGCAGACAGTGGGTAGTGTATGATCTCAATGGTGTTATGGAAAGACATTCCATCACTTGTAAGATTTTTCTCATTTTAACGTCTCTGAAATCATCTTTAGCATCTCCAAACCAAAACAAGATTATTCCATCATTATTAGTGTGTCCTAGTGATACATTATAGAGTAGGACATTTTATAATCTATGGTGTCTTAGTCAAATAAAATATTTAATAATTAAAATG
>NW_016854943.1:0-392 GCF_001698545.2 Rhinopithecus bieti | reverse complement strand
TGTGTGTGTGTGTGGAATGTGTCTGTGTGTGTGGAATGTGTCTGTGTGTCTGTATGGAATGTGTGTGTATGGAATGTGTGTGTGTGGAATGTGTCTGTGTGTGTGTATGGAATGTGTCTGGGTGTGTGTACGGAATGAGTCTGTATGTGTATGGAATGTGTGTGTGTGAGGAATGTGTCTGTATGTGTATGGAATGTGTCTTTGTGTGTATAGAATGAGGCTGTGTGTGTATGGAATGTGTGTGTGTGTGGAATTTGTCTGTGTGTGTGTGTATGGAATGTGTGTGTGGAATGTGTCTCTGTATGTGTATGGAATGTACGTGTGTGTGTTCGTATGGAATGTGTCTGTGTGTGTGTAAGGAATGTGTGTGTATGGAATGTGTCTGTGTGTGG
>NW_016854942.1:0-392 GCF_001698545.2 Rhinopithecus bieti | reverse complement strand
TTTTTTTTGAGAAGGAGTCTCGCTCTGTCACCCAGGCTGGAGTGCAATGGCACCATCTCGACTGACTGCAAGCTCCACCTCCCGGGCTCACGCCATTTTCCTGCCTCAGCCTCCAGAGTAGCTGGGACTACAGGCACCCGCCACCACGCCCGGCTAATTTTTTGTATTTTTAGTAGAGACAAGATTTCACTGTGTTAGCCAAGATGGTCTTGATCTCCTGACCTCGTGATCCGCCCGCCTCAGCCTCCCAAAGTGTTGGGATTACAGGCGTGAGCCACCACACCCGGCCTGTATGATCTCATTTCAACCCTTAATTAATTACATCTGCAAATATCCTATTTCGAAATAAAGTCCCATTCTCAGGTTCTGGGTGGATATGGATTTTGGGGGAA
>NW_016854941.1:4859-6947 GCF_001698545.2 Rhinopithecus bieti | reverse complement strand
AAAAAAAACACATAATAATCTTATTTTGAACTTTTCTTTTTTTTGTGAGACAGTCTTGCTCTGTCGCCCAGGCTGGAGTGCAATGGCGCGATCTTGGCTTACTGAAACCTCTGCCTCCTGTGTTCAAGCGATCCTCCTGCCTCAGCCTCCTGTGAACTTGTGTTTTGTAAATGAAGTCCAATGGGACAGGGAGCATGAATGTCAGTGGAGGAGGTAAGATTGTGTCCACTCCTCTTTGCCAGAGCATTTGCATCTGGAGTTCACTGTGCCCCATAAGCACAGGATTCTGGTGGTCGCATTTGAACCAGAGCAACTCCATTTTGAGTGAGGGCTGGGAAAATGAGGCTGAGACTTGCTGGGTTGCATTCCCAGAAGTATTCCTAACTTCTAGATGTTTATGGTTAAGGGAATAAATTAATAATGTTTACTAAACAGACCCAGACTTAGGAGTCTCCAGATATCCCGATACCTGGAGAACAAAGACATTTTAATTTTGCTTTAAAGATAATAATTTGATTCTTGCAAAATACAGGAATTAAGAAAATTAATCATTTATCACAAGCCCTTGAAGCAGAGTACATCTCCCCATATATACGAGTATTGTATCTAGGGTGGACGCATTCCTCCTCTTACTTTCGGGAACGTCCTGCTCTGTCTACGGAGTAGCTGTTCTTTCACTACTTTACTCTCTTAATAAATTTGCTTTACTTTGCACTGCGGACTTGCCCTGAATTCCTTCTTGCATGAGATCCAAGAAGCCTCTTTTGGGGTCTGGATCGGGACCCATTTTCTGTAATATATATACACATACACATATTTATACACACACACACACACCACTAATGGTACTTTCTTCTTCTTGTTTTGTTATTTGTTTTCCCCAGCAAGGAGCCCTGCATTTTAATCTGCACTGGGACCCACATATGATATGGTCAG
This sequence comes from Rhinopithecus bieti, assembly GCF_001698545.2. NCBI lineage: Eukaryota > Metazoa > Chordata > Mammalia > Primates > Cercopithecidae > Rhinopithecus > Rhinopithecus bieti. The sequence goes on along the minus strand of NW_016854941.1, from coordinate 6,011 downwards.
CCTGCAAACAACCCTCACTGCTCCTTGCCCAGTGTCACCATGTGAAGCGTCTGAGCCCTGTGAGCAAACCTCAGCAAGATGCTGCCTGGTCCCTGCTGGGCAGTTACCTCCTGGGCTTTCTCAGGGAGCTTCTGAGCCACAGTCAGGTCTCCTAGGTCAGAGGCGTGACTGTGGCCTCGCCAGAGTGCCTTTTTTTTTTTAGATGGAGTTTTGCTCTGTGCCCAGGCTGAAGTGCAATGGCGCGATCTCGGCTCACTGCAAGCTCCGCCTCCTGGGTTCACTGCAAGCTCCGCCTCCTGGGTTCACTGCAAGCTCCGCCTCCTGGGTTCACTGCAAGCTCCGCCTCCTGGGTTCAAGCGATTCTCCTGCCTCAGCCTCCCATGTTGCTGGGATGACAGGCACCCACCACCACACCTACCTAATTTTTGTATTTTTAGTAGAGACAGGGTTTCACCATGTTGGCCAGGCTGGTCTCAAACACCTGACCTTGTGGTCTGCCAGCCTCGGCCTCCCAAGGTGCTGGGATTACAGGCGTGAGCCACTGTGCCCGGCTTCGAGTGCCCTTTCTAACCTGTCTTTGGGCGAGGAAGTCTTATCTTTCCTGAGGCTGGCAGCATGAAAATGAGCTAATTCCCAGCAGGGGATGACTCTTCACCGCTATTGCCTCATGATTACTCACTCATTCAATAATCAGTACTATGGGCCTCTGTCATGCCCAGGCAGTGTGCTGGCGACAGAAAAGATGAATAAGGCACGAACCCTCCCAGGTGGCAGCTACAGCCCTGTGGGGAGGCAGTACACACACCCCACATGGAGTGATCTCCGTTTTAAGAGAGAAATGCAGGCAATTCTGTGGAAGTAAAGGAAGTCATTTCTGCCTTTGGAGGTGGGTGGAGGCAGAGGAACCTGCGCCTGCTATGTGAAAGTTCCTTCACTCTGACATTTATTCCTAGCCAATGGGTGGCACCAAGGAAATGGCTTGGGGGAACTTTAGTAAGTCTTCTAGCTCCCAAGCCACCACACATGAAAAAGGCAGTTTCTAAGCAAAACCAGCATGCTTGCTATGCAGGTACAGCCTAAAGACAAATCGCCCAACACCCTCTCCAATGGATTATAGCCCAAAGCGTCTCTATATATAGAAATTCTTGAGCT
>NW_016854941.1:0-2097 GCF_001698545.2 Rhinopithecus bieti | reverse complement strand
ATGTTGTTGTTGTTGTTATTATTATTATTATTATTTATTTATTTATTTATTTTTTTTGAGACGGAGTCTTGCTCTGCCGCCCAGGCTGGAGTGCAGTGGCCGGCTCTCAGCTCACTGCAAGCTCCGCCTCCCGGGTTCACGCCATTCTCCTGTCTCAGCCTCCCGAGTAGCTGGGACTACAGGCGCCCGCCTCGTCGCCCGGCTAGTTTTTCGTATTTTTTAGTAGAGACGGGGTTTCACCGTATTAGCCAGGATGGTCTCGATCTCCTGACCTCGTGATCCGCCCGTCTCGGCCTCCCAAAGTGCTGGGATTACAGGCTTGAGCCACCACGCCCGGCCTACTACTTTATTTTCTTAATAAACTTGCTTTTACTTTGCAATGTGGATTCGCCCTGAATTCTTACTTGCGGGAGATCCAAAAGCCCTCTCTTGGGGTCTGGATAGAGACCCCTTTCCTGTAACAATTGTATTTAGAAATTCCATCTTCTATGGAACCAAGAGATGAAGCAAACAAAGATCAAAAAGAAAGAAGGCTACATTCCACACAGTCCTATCAACCACCAATTGTGACTCCCTTTGTGGCTGAGAAATAAATAAGAGGCACAAAGACAAAAACAGAGGAGTAACAGGGAAGTTATACACTGAAATAAAAGACAGGTGAAGACTGGGGAAAGAGGTGAACTGGAGTTGTTGGCTGGAGATTGTCCTGGAAGAAAAAAAGTTTCTCTAGATTGAGGCCCATGAGAAGACTCCAGAATCCGACTAGTTCTGTTTAAAAACACGTTGGAATAAGCATTAGGTGTGGTATGAATCTGTCAGAAAGCAACAGTCCATCTTCTAAGCACCTTCATCTTGCCCAAGATGTGATTTTGTGGCTGAGAGATGTGAGAGGGAACAGATGAGACTATTATGGGGCAGAGAGGCAAGAATCGTTAGTAGAGAACAACTCAGCAAAATTTCCCAAATTGTGTGCAGGAGACTAGGCTAAGTATTCTGCTGAATGGCTCCCACACCCAGGAGCTCACACCCTGCTGGGGAAGCAGACACACAGAGTTAAACCTAATGGTCAGGAGGCAGGCAAACTGGGTGAAGTGGACCCTAGAGCTCCAATTACTAGCTAGGAAATTCTGAACAAACCACTTCTAGGAACCCCGGTGATCTCATCCATAAAATGGGAATAAGTTTGCCTCCTGAAGGTTGCAGTAAGAATTAATGTATCTAAAGATCCAAGCACACGGCCGGGTGCGGAGGCTTATGCCTGAAATCTCAGCACTGTGGGAGGCTGAGGCGGGTGGTTCACCTGAGGTCAGGAGTTCGAGACCAGCCTGACCAACATGGCACAACCTCGTCTCTACTAAAAATGGGAAAAAAATTACCTGGGCATGGTGGCGGGCACCTGTAATCCCAGCTACACGGGAGGCTGAGGCAGGATAATTGCTTGAATCTGGGAGGTGGAGGTTGCAGTGAGCCAAGATGACGTCACTACACTCCAGCCTGGGTGACAAGAGTGAGACTCTGTCTCAAAACAACAACAACAAAAAACAAAGATCCAAGCACAAGGACTTGCAAATGGTGGGTGCTAAAGAAGTGATGGTTTGTCAATGAAGACTGTGACCTCTGTGAGGGTCAGGACCATGTCCATCCTGTAACTCTTACATCACTGAGGCCTGGAAGACAGCCTAACATGTAGTAAATCTTTGAAGAATGAATGAATGGCAATGGTAGCTAATCCTTACATAGTACTTGGTATATGCCAGGTTTGATTCTAGGCATTTTGTCTACATTAACTCAATCCCCACAACACAATTAACATTTCCAATTTGCCCAGGTTCACACAGCTAGTAATGGGTAGATCCAGGATTCAAACCCTGGTAGCCTGACTCTAGAGTAGTATTCTTTATTAATCACTATACTGTACCATCTCTCAAAGCAGTTGTTATTATGGCTATTATTATTATTGAGACAGAGTCTCTCTCTGTACCCAGGCTGGGGTACAGTGGCACAATCATAGCTCACTGCATGCAGCTTTGAAGCTCAGGTGATCCTCCTGCCTCAGCCTCCCAAGCAGCTGGAACTACAGGTGTGCATCACCATGCT
>NW_016854940.1:0-392 GCF_001698545.2 Rhinopithecus bieti | reverse complement strand
GCTCTTTAGTTCAATTAGATCCCATTTGTCAATTTTGGCTTTTGTTGCCATTGCTTTTGGTGTTTTAGTCATGAAGTCTTTGTCCATGCCTATGACCTGAATGGTATTGGCTAGGTTTTGTTCTAGGGTTTTTATAGTTTTAGGCCTTATGTTTAAGTCTTTAATCCATCTTGAATTAATTTTTATATAAGGTGTAAGGAAGGGGTCCCGTTTCAGTTTTCTGAATATGGCTAGCCAGTTTTCCGAACACCATTGATTAAATAGGGAATCCTTTCCCCATTGCTTGTTTTTGTTTGGTTTGTCAAAGATCAGATGGTTGTAGATGTGTGGCATTATTTCTGAGCCCTCTGTTCTGTTCCATTGGTCTCTATATCTGTTTAGGTACCTGTACC
>NW_016854939.1:6334-7672 GCF_001698545.2 Rhinopithecus bieti | reverse complement strand
TTTGTGCTTCAGATCTGGCACACAGAGGGGTGTTACTAATAATGTACACCATCTGCTAGCTTCCCGTTTTAACTCATTATTCTTGTCAACTAGGTGCTAAGCTCAGTTGTTTCTAGACTGTTGAAGGAATGCCTGGGCTGTCGACATGTAAATCTAATAAAATTTACAGTCATATAATCTTTTGAAACCAGTATTAATGCGTTCCTGCACCCTTTAAATTTTGGTATCCTGGCATAAAGCCCAGTCACCTGCCTTGGCTCTGTATAAGTCTCACCAATGGACTTGTTACTAGGGAGGTGCAGAGTAAGTTAAGTGATGTGCGCTGTGCCGAGTACACGTGTGTTCGAGCTGGGAGAAGACAGTGGATTGCTCTAGAATCACCTGGAGACATTTTCTACTCTGCTGTATACCTCATGCCCCTCTCCTTCCAGGTCTGTCAGCACAGAGATGGGAGGAGGGTGGGTTTTGATTGAACAGAGATAGCAAACCATAAAAGATGAATGAGGCTGGGTGTGGTGGCTCACACCTATAATCCTAGTACTTTGGTAGGCCCAGTATAGAGGATTGCTAGAGGCCAGGAGTTCAAAACAGCCTGGGCAACACAGTCCCAACTCTACAACAAATTTAAAAAATGAACTGGTGTGGTGGTGCATGCCTATAGTCTTAGTCACTTGGGAGGCTGAGGTGGCAGGATTGCTTGACTTCAGGAGTTGCAGGTTACAGTGAGCTATGATCATGCCACTGCACTCCAGCCTGGGAAACAGAGTGAGGCCCTGTCTCTGGAAAAAAAAAAAAGTCTTCTAAGTCTTGTTCTAAACTGTGTGATCACTACACTAAAGTGGTTAGGAGGTGTTTGCTCTGTGTTCTGATAGTTATACATTTTTAAGAAAAAATATAATCAAGCAGATAGGCAGCTAATCTGGTTTCCGCTTACCACACACTTAGAAGCTTTGTGGTGCAGATGAGGAGGCCACTGGGTAGTAACCATTCTCAGGGCAGTGGCTTTTCTCATTGCAGGGTAACATGTGGCAATTGGCAAAAGACATTTCAAATAGCTGACAAGTATTCTATCATTCTCCTCTCTGACAATGGTCACACAAACTACCTGAGAGTCATTTTTGATTTCGCTCGTGTTTCCCACTTTTTGACATGGGGTTGGAAAATCTTGGTTCGTTCCCACTAAATGTCTCTTGGGCACATCTGTTCCAGTCCCACCACCACTGCTCTAAACCTGGATGACAGTAACAGCTTCCTCACTGATGCCCTGGATTCAGTGTTTTCTCTGTATATCCTTCCTACCAGAGCCATATTATCTTTCTTAATAACCATCTTTCTCTT
>NW_016854939.1:0-3263 GCF_001698545.2 Rhinopithecus bieti | reverse complement strand
AGTTCCACTCCTTCCCCAGAGGTGACAGAGAGTAGGGCAAAGGGCAGGACGAAGGGCGGGCCGCTTCCCTGCCCGCCCCTCCTCGTCCTCCGCCTGCTGGAAGTCCTCTGTGGCGGTGCGCCCCTCCCTCCGCCGCCGCTCCCTGCAGCCAGCTACGTTCGGCCCGCTGGGGCCTTGCCTTCCCGAGCTGGCGGGTGACCAAAGCGCTCTCTGTTCAAGTTTTCTGTAGGGCTCGCCCTGCCCTGGCCCCGCAGGAACCCGCAGACTTTGGCCGCTGCCCTTCTGCATCTCCTTCCCCACGTTTTCTTCTGCGGGAAGTGGGGTTTTGAGTTGGTTGCTTTTGCTTCTTCAGAATTCCTTCTCCAAGAAAGTCTGGGTCAATGTATGTGACAGCCCACAGGAGGGCAAATGTTTTGACACTGCCCATGGAGGTGAGACCTGTGGTCCTCACAGAGTCCACCAGGTGAGGCTGGAGGAGCCTGGGAGAGATGTGATAGGCAGTAGCTGCACCAGGCCTGGCACTGCCCTTCACTCTGCCCAAGGTCTCCTCCATCTTCACGGGCCCTGGAGGGCAGACTATGGTCATTGACCAAACAGTATCTCATATCCCTGCCAAAGGGACTTCCTCCTTTACAGGGGCTAAGTGCTAGCGAGGAGGCTGCAGAGTCCCTGGGGCAGTGGTGGAAATGCTAACTGGGGCACTCAAGTTCTGCCTAACCACTCTGTCCCCATGTGTTTGCCTCCATCCTAGTTCAATAAATATTTGTTGAATGCAAAATCTCTTTATGAACTGTAAGCTACTAAGCACATAGTAGTTACTGCCACCATGTAGTGATTATTATTGGTGCCCTGGGCCAGACTCTTCATCTGTAAATTACTGATGGTGTGGAGTAGATGATGAATAAAGTCCTTGCCAGCTATAAATTCTGTGTCCAAGACTTCGGCCTCCACTTCTGCCATGTGGGCTGAAGTGATCTCCCTCCTGAGTTTCTGGGAGAATCAATAAATCTGGATGGCTTATGGTGCACTGTAGAAAGGCCCCAACAGACGCAAATGTAAGCATCAGAATTGGTTTAACCCACTGGCCTCCAAAGGCCAGACTGAGAAGCAGTGCTGGTCCATGGCAATGTTTTCACTAGTGTAAGGCAAAATGAGAAAAGGAAACACATTACAGTGAGTTTCATGAAGCTAAGTTTATTTAACAGTCCTTTATTGTGGAGTATACGTTTGCTCCTTTTGTGTGTGTGTGTGTGTGTGTGTGTGTTAGTGTTTTCTTTCAGAAAAGATGGTGAAAGAAAATGGGTAGGTTTAGAGATTATTGTTGGTGAAATCACCAGTTTGGCCGCCTTATTCCCCTGCAACTGGGGGGAAAATCCTGGTTTATGAAATCCAGTTCTAGGGATGACTTTTAATATAATTCATGTTTGCTCAAGATTCATTTAGTGTATGTGTAGGTCAGCTGAGCAGCTGTAAAAGATTTCAACATTCAGCTGGGCATGGTGGTTCATGCCTGTAATCCCAGCACTTTGGGAGGCTGAGGCGGGCAGATCACAAGGTCAGGAGATCAAGCCCATCCTGGCTAACAGGGTGAAATCCCATCTTTACTAAAACACAAAAAATTAGTCGGGCATGGTGGCACGCACCTGTAGTCCCAGCTATTCGGGAGGGTGAGGCAGGAGAATGACATGAACCCGCAAAGCGGAGCTTGCAGTGAGCTGAGATTGCGCCACTGCACTCCAGCCTGAGCGACAGACGGAGACTCTGTCTCAAAAAAAAAAAAAGAAAAAAAAGAAAAAAAAATGGATTTCGACATTCAAAAGAGGATATATGGCAAGCAAGTAATAGAACAGGCCTGCACTGGATTTATAGTATTTTCCTCAGCCAAGAAGTTACAGCTGCAGTACTCTGCTTTGGTACTCAGCCTATCCTAATGAGATAGGAGAGCTTAAGTATAATTTTCCCCATGTCTAGGGAAAACTGACTCTGACTGGTTCTCATCAGTCTGACCTCATGAATTACTGACAGAGGCTGGAAGCGCCACACTCCTTGTCCTCTTGCACTGTTTGGAGCTAATGCACTGTGGTAACCCTTCCCAGGGCTCTCCATCTGTGTGTAGGGCTGGGGAGAGGGTACACAGGAGGACTGCTGCAGGGCTTCTCAGGGCTTGGTTCAAAGGGACAGGCCTGCAAGGGGCATTTGGTCTCTCTTCCCCTTCTCTTCAGAGGTCGGCTGACTGAGGGGTGGAGGGTTGCAGGAAGGTGAGGAAGACTACACTTCAAAGAACAAAGGATTCTAGGAAAAGAGAATTGTGGCTTGGGAGCTTGGTGAACATCACATGGCCCTTCCTTTTGTGGGTAGGGTTGCTATTTGGCCTCTAGCACTATTTCTTTTGCAAAGAGCACAGGAGACATTAGGGAGGGGCCTGTGAGCAGAAAAGGATAGAAGGAAGTCAAGAAGTATGAGTATAGCACTACTATAGCACTAGTATAGCACTACTATAGCACTAGTGTAGCACTACTCCTCATCAAGCTGGCTTATTGGAGATAAGAACGGGAAATCTTGGGCCGGGCATGGTGGCTCATGCCTGTAATCCCAGCACTTTAGGAGGCCGTGGTGAGTGCATCACTTGAGGTCAGGAGTCCGAGACCAGCTGGCCGAGATGGTGAAACCTCATCTCTACTGAAAATACCAAAATTAGCCAGGTGTGGTCTGGAGTTTGAGACCAGCCTGGCCAACATGGTGAAACCCTGTCTTTACTAAAACTACAAAACTTAGCTGGGCGTGGTCAGGAGTTCCAGACCAGCCTGACCAACATGGTGAAACTCCATCTCTACTAAAATACAATAGCTAGTTGGGCCTGGTGGCACGTGCCTGTAATCCCAGCTACTCAGGAGGCTGAAGCAGAAGAATTGCTTCAATCTGGGAGGCAGAAGTTGCAGTGAGCTGAGATCATGCCACTGCACTCCAGCCTGGGCAACAGAAGGAGCGACTCCATCTAAAAAAAAACAAAACAAAACAGGAAATCTTTCAGGGAAATACATGCATATGTGGGAGTATCTCTTTGAGATGGGAACTGTAATAGGCAATTGGAATTGTTCTTGTATGGAGGTGGTAACATCTGCCTGTCTTGAGGAACAAATGCCTCCACGATTGAGGGCTCTACTCCCATCCTTTTCAAGGGCTGCCTGCGGTCCAGAAGAGGATTCACCTGGGGTGGAATTTAAGTCTTGCATTTTGCAATAGCTGTCCTAGATTGACTGTCG
>NW_016854938.1:0-392 GCF_001698545.2 Rhinopithecus bieti | reverse complement strand
GGTCCTCTGTTGCCACACACACGTTCCCTTCACCTTTAAGGTGTGCCACTGCTCCAGGAAGGTGCCGCTCTATCCAGTCTTCAGAACAAACTGTGGCAATTTCCACTCCTTTGCACTTGTTCATGTTCTATTCCAAATCATGGCTCTGTTCCTCCAAATCCTTAAGATGGTAACAGGTCATGACAGCTGTATTATTTTCAAGGAATTTAGGTTTCAGAAAAATCCTAGGAAGTCCTTTTAAAAAAAAGAACCTTCAGCTGGGCGTGGTGGCTCATGCCTATAATCCTAGCACTTTGGGAGGCTTAGGTGGGCAGATCACTTGAGGTCAGGAGTTCAAAACCAGCTTGGCCAACATGGTGAAACCCCGTCTCTACTAAAAAATACAAAAAACT
>NW_016854937.1:2317-8273 GCF_001698545.2 Rhinopithecus bieti | reverse complement strand
TCAAGTTTAAACAAAACTACTAAAGACTACCTGCAAACATCAGAAATTTGGAGAGATATGAAACAGATTTTTCTCAGAACTCCCAGAGGAAATAACTTGGCAACACTTTGACTTCAGAATTCTAACCTCTAGGACTGTGAGACAAGAAAGTTTTGTTACATTAAGCCACTCAGTTTATGGTGATTTCCTATAGCAGCTCTAGATAAAAGCATATTGACATCATTTACAAATTTCATTCATATCATTTCAGCACTCCTGTACTTCATGTTAAAACTTAGCCTCATTAACTTTTTTAAACTGCTTATAACATGTAACTGATTTTTCATTTATAATTCATTAAATAGATGTTTAATATGTGTTTTATGTTAAATATAATTTTAATATGTATTTTTTATATATTTTTATGAGCCAGGATTTTATCCAACCCCATTTGCAGGAAATATAACAATGAGAAAATTATAACAGTAAAAGAGAGCTGATCTAAACATCTTGCCTTTAACCTACCTACTGCCCTTGTTCATTGCTGAGCATAACCTAACCTAACTTTGAGAAAAATTTAGTCTATAGTTGAAAGGATAACAGCCCTCCCCAAAACTAAATCACCTTTGTAAAACAAAGAACAGACCACCAGGTTAGGAGGATGAAAGGGGCTGATCCTGCTAAGATGTAGGTGTAGTTAAATAATTACTAGTCATTATTCTAGAGCTGCAAATTCCCCAATTACTCCTGTAATTAACATAACTTTTGTAGAACTTAAGACTGGCCTTTTGATTCAAGTTTTGTCATTTTAACTACCAGATGGCCCAACTAGACAGGCAACTCTAGACTCAGCCAGTCCTGTTTCTGCCTCCCGTAAGTGGCAGAAGGGGACCACTTTCCACATCCCTGTGATTCCATAGCCAACCTATCAGAAAGCACCCATTCCCTAGCCCCCACCTGCTAAACTATCTTTGATAAACCCTAGCCTCCAAGTTGTTAGGAAGGCTGAGTAATAATAGAACTCCAGGCTCCTATTTGGCCAGCTCTATGTGTATTTAATCTCTTCCTCTATCGCAATTCCCCTGTATTGATAAATCAGCTCTGTCTGGGCTGTGGGCAAGATGAACCCACTGGTTGGCTACATCAAGAGTTAGAGGTTAAAAGAAAGAAAAAAAGGGCATCTCAGTGTTGTCAAAACTCATTTTTGAAAGAAACTCTTATGAAGAATATTAATGTAATGTAACTTTCTGATTATGTACTGTTATTCTGGAGATCAGATGCTGGTGTGTGTATGTATGTGTGTGTGTGTGTGTGTGTGTGTCCACTATTTCCTGCTCTGGATCCCTGAAGTATCTCTGACTCATTCTTGATCAGCTAAGTATGAGGTAACATTGGCATGTAGTGCAAGGATGGTGAAAAAGGGTAATATTTTGTCTTTTTTTTTTTTTTTTTTGAGACGGAGTTTCACTGTGTTGTCCAAGCTGGAGGGCAGTGGCTGCAACCTCCACCTCCTGGGTTCAAGCAATTCTCCTGCTTCAGTCTCCCAAATAGCTGGGATTACAGGTGCCCACCACCATGCCCGGCTAAGTTTTGTATTTTAGCAGAGACAGGGTTTCACCTTGTTGGCCAGGCTGGTCTCAAACACCTGACCTCAAGCGATCCATCCATGTCGGCCTCTCAAAGCGCTGGGATTACAAGCGTGAGCCACAGCACCCGGCCAATACTTTGTCTTAAATGAACTTTAGAAAAAAGACCTACGCTTGCTCTGTCTCTGAAGATCCACAGATGTTAAAACTGGGATACAGGGGTGCAAGATTTTGAGACCAGCGTATGTTAGAACTGGGTACTGGCCTTTGTCTCCTATCCCTGACCCTGGGAATTCTCTGCCCAGGGATAGAATCACTGCTGTCACTGGTGTTGGGGCTTAGGACATACTATGCCAAAATATGGCATCATGGAGGTCACTCACTGACATTTGACATTTTTTTTCTCCCTTCCTTCCTTTCATCCCTCCCTCCCTCCTCCCTCCCTTTCTTCCTTTCCGTCTTTTTTCCCTTCTTTCTTTCTCCTTTCGATGAAGTTTTGCTCTTGTTGTCCAGGCTGGAGTACAATGGCACAATCTTGACTCACTGCAACCTCCACCTCCCAGGTTCAAGCGATTCTTCTGCCTCAGCCTCCTGAGTACCTGAGATTAGAGACAGGCAGGCACCACAACCCCTAGCTAATTTTGTGTTTTAGTAGAGATGGGGTTTCACCATATTGTTCAGGCTGGTCTTTAACTCCTGACCTCAGATGATCTCCCTGCCTCAGCCTCCCAAAGTGCTGGGAGTACAGGCATGAGCCATCACTGACTTTTCTAACCTTTCTGTGTGAGAGCTGTCCATAAAATTATTGTCTGACATATCTTTCCTGAAAGTAGTTCTCATGTGGCATATATCCTGCACTGTACACAAAGGGAAAGAATACAATAGAGGCTGGAAAGAATCTGAACTCACAGACCTTAAAGTTTACCCAGTTTATTATCATTATATCACAAATTAATTTCTCCTATAATACTTCTATGATAGCTGTCCATTCTAATTTTTTCTTTCTTCTCTCTCTCTCTCTTTCTTTCTTTCTTTCTTTCTTTCTTTCTTTCTTTCTTTCTTTCTTTCTTTCTTTCTTTTCTTTTCTTTTCTTTTCTTTTCTTTCATACAGGGTCTCACGCTATCACCCACGATGGACTGCAGTGCTGCAATCACAGCTCACTGTAGCTTCAACCACGCTGGCTCTGGTCATCATCCTACCACAGCCTCCCAGGTATGTGGGATTATAGGTATGTGCCACCATGCCCAGCTAACTTTTAATTTTTTGTAGAAACAGGATTTTGCCATGTTGCTCAAGATGATCTCAAACTCCTGGCCTCAGGCAATACTTCTGCCTCAGCCTCCCATCCTTCCCCTACATACTGAGGTAAAGATACAGGTGTGAACCACCAAAACTGTCAAAAGACAAAATTATAACACACTTACTTGTGTATTTAATTGGCTTTTATTTGCAAATCATGAAGGAACAGCCTCCATTCTACAAAATGGAGTGATAGCTCCCACTGGCAAGTTGTAGAACAATGGATTTTGCATGGTGAGAGCAAAGATATGAAACAACATAAAAATGACTAGTTGACATGAGGTTACTTATTGAAAGGGATAAAGCAGAGGATAGTTCCTTTTTACACTGAGTTGGGTAATCTGTTGTTTTCAGGAAAAAAAAAAAAATGATAGTTTTCAGGATCTGTCTGCTTCCCTCCTCTTTCAGATTAGTTAATGTAAAATTATGTGAAACTTAGCATGAGTGACTCCATTTTAGTTTGACCTGGTCTGTTGCAGCCTAGTTTTGGAGCTCAATACAAAACCATTGCCCCATAGTTTTTGTTTGACAGCACTGAAACACTAAAATACACAATTTTTACTGGTTCTCTGGGTCTTTAATTCTTTTTTGAGATGCAGTCTTGCTTTGCTACCCAGGCTGGAGTGCAGTGGTGCAATTATGGCTCTCTGCAAGCTCTGCCGTCCGAGTTCATGCCATTCTCCTGCCTCAGCCTCTCTAGTAGCTGGGATTATAGGTGCCTGCCACCACACCCAGCTAATTTTTTTGTATTTTTAGTAGAGATGGGGTTTCACTGTATTAGCCACGATGGTCTCAATGTCCTGATTTCGTGATCCGCCCACCTTGGCCTCCCAAAGTGCTGCGATTACTGGCATGAGCCACTGCGCCTGGCCGGGTCTTTATTTCTTAAGGCTGTTATGTCATCTGAACCTTTGTTGAATCAATTTATGTTTTTCTCTTGTTAATTTGTCTTTATTCATAGTGGTGTCAGTCATGAACCTTGTGATCACTGAGGAAGAGATACAATAAGCCCTGCCTATCTGAGAGTTCTGTCTTTACGTATTCAACCAAGTTTAGATTGAAAATATTTTGGGAAAAATGGAAGGGTACATCTGTACTGAACATGTTCCAACATTTTCTTGTCATTGTTACTTAAATAACACAGTATGACACTATTTACATAGCATTTACACTGTTTTAGGAGTTATAAATAATCTAGGAATGATTTATTTAGATAATCTAGGAATGATTTAAATAATCAAGGATGGTGATATATGGGAGGATGTACATAGGTTATATACAAACACTATACCATTATACATCAGGGTCTCAAACAGTCATGTACTTTAGTACCTGTGTGTGTCTGTGTGCTACACTCCAATGGCAGAGCATTGGGGCCACCAGAGCTTTCTCAGCTACCTGCACATAGAGGGAGAGGGAGGAGTGATAAAAAGAAATCAAGAAATTCAGTTTCTTTGAAATGGAAATCAAGGAACTCAGTTTCCTCAAAGTTCAAAATACATAAGACTGCCTATCCCTCTTGGAAGGCAAGTTGGGGCTTTGTGAAGCAAACATCTGCTTTAAAAAAACCATATATATATATATATATTCAAAGAGAAGCCAAGGAAGGGAAATTTATATGCTGTAAAGAAATATTTAAAGGAATATGGCAAAACTGACTCTTAATAGGATATGTTCTATGTGGTACATAATTTGTTCGTGTATCTATACACATGAATTATTTTGCACTTGTATCACTATCTACAACTGACACTGTTATAAAATAACTCCCACACAATCAGAATCATATAACCCAGAAAGACATATTCCCTAACCAAGCAAGGTTTTCCAATAAAGCGTTATTTTCTCTCACATTGCCATATTTAATGGCCTTTGTAAAGATTATTTCTAGAAAAGGGTTTGAAGGAAATTTGGTTTGACTTAGAAAAGAGGACTTGAGTTTTGTACCTTTTGTTATCATTACCATTATTATTAGTGGTAGTTGTAGTACCCTGCTGAGACTAAGCACCCAGCTCTTGAAATGCCCATCTCAAGACATTTCCTTCCAAAGCCTCCAGAAATACTGGAAGAATGTGTAGGTTGCACACACAATGAAAGCCAGTAAGTAGACGAAGACTCCACAAACTTACATTTGTTTCAGAAACAAATGTACTGACAAACATAGATGAAGATATGCAATAGGATTAAGTTAAAGTAACATACAATTATTTCTAAAATCCAGAATTGTATTTTGCCCATCTGATTCTTCCAGATTTTGTTTCCATGAGACACGGAGTCTCATGCAGAGATAAATGCAGTCTTGGGTTGGCTGAGGATGTTTTGGGGACAGCCACATTATTTTAATATTAATTTGGTTCTTATTTAACATAGTTTTAGTACTACTACTATGGAATGTTCTTAATAATGTCCGTTTTTTGGGAAATAATAACAAGCTTAAAAGCTTGATAACTGCTCCTTGGACAGTAGTCAGGGCCTACCTCCTCCCTGAGACTCCAGAGTTCATGCTTATCCAGTCAAGGCAACTGTTCAAGGAAAGTAGGATGCCAGGATTCCTGTCAAGTATGTGGGCTCAGTCCTGACTCACTTACAAAAAACAAACACAAAAACAATCCCTCCCTCCCCAAAAACACACATACAAACTCAGGAGGAAAGCCAGCATACAGTGCCTGTGGAAAGACAAGAATAGCAAACTGAAAAAGAAACCAGAGAGGCTAAGAAAATAGCCTAAATATAAGGAAATGGTGATGAAGATATTCAAAAGCACCTCTCTGATAGTTACACCATCTTGCTTTCAGAGTCCATATTTCATATTATAATCTCACTGCCCATCTCTTTGTTTTGTGTGTGTTTACAATAATTTTAAAAACATAATGAATGTCAATTTAGAGCAGAGAAACTATATTCTTTTAAATTACAAATGTTTCCTGTTCAGGCAAATTACACAGAAAGTGAAGAATAACATTTTAAATGATAAGAAAAGGCATTAGTAAGATAAATTGTGATTATTATTTGAAATAAATATTTGCTATAATAATAATAATTCAATTTGGTTAAACACAAATTGACTTTTTAAATAATCTTATACCTTAGG
>NW_016854937.1:0-1949 GCF_001698545.2 Rhinopithecus bieti | reverse complement strand
TTTTTTTTTTTTTTTTTTTGTATTTTTAGTAGAGGTGGAGTTTCACCATGTTAGCCAGGATGGTCTCCATCTCCTGACCTCGCAATAGGCCTACCTGTCCCTCCCATAGTGCCGCAATTACAGGCGTGAGCCACCGCTACCAGGCTACCTTTTGTTTTGTTTTGTTGTTTTACTGTCACCTAGGCCTGAGGGCAGTAGTTGAATCATAGCTCACTGCAGCCTTGAACTCATGTGCTGTAGCTACCCTCCTATCTCACCCTTCCAAGTAGAAATTTACCTTGTTCTGTCAGGTTTGAATCCATTAAGTATCTGTTAGGAACCTCCAAAATTGTGAAAAGATTGTTTTTAAAAGGCTGTAACAGTGACTTTCAGGTGAAGACTTGGGCAAATAGATAATTTCTGTACCCATTAAAATAAGGGGCTGTTAATATGTTTGAAGACATTGTCCCCACAGCTTGAAGTCTGTAAGGAAAACATGTAAAATTAGTGGGTTCCCACTCTAGTTTTAATCATCTGAGTTTCCACCCCTCATTGTGGTTGAAATATTTTATAACTCTGCAAAATCTAGAAAGCTGAAAAGAAACCAAAGATGCTTTACCTTTTCTTCCCACTTCTCCTACCCTTGGCCCACCTCCTTCCCCACCTACTACTCCACATGCAACCTGGAGATTTGAGTGATGTAATACCTGAGGCACATCGACCCTTTACACACCCATCAGTCATTTCAAGGCCTGAAGCTGCTGGTTTAATCTGAAGGGTTCAAAACTGGAATAAAAGGGTTAACTTTCCTTAACAGGTAAACTGACAGCTTGACCAGGGTACTTCAATGATGCTGCCCTGGGGTTGAGGGTGGCCGATGATGTGTGTTGGTGGTAGGCAGGGAACGGGGTTTGAGGCACAGGGTGGGGTGGGGCCTGGTGATCTCTACTCCCGACTGTTCTGCCAGAGCCCTGGATCCTTTCCTTGATACCTGAGCTACTTTTCTCCTCATGCACAGATGGACACGGACATAGGGACTGTACTAGGAAAGTTTGAAAGGTCCAAAAACACTAACAATGCAGTGGACTTCAATGTTCGTGATGTTTTCTGGTTTAGAAAATTAAGAAAGATGGAAGAGTACATCTGCAGTTGGAAGACCAGTTGGAGGAGGGAAGGCTGACCTCAGGGTATTTTGCCCCAGCTCACTAGCTTCCCTGTTGTCAGCCACAAGGCTAGATCAGAATATCCTCTTTCTCCAAATTCATATGGTGAAGTCCCCTGACCCCACTACTCACTAGAGATGAGGTTTTTGATAGGTGGTTAGGTTTAGATTAGGTCATGAAGGGGGGACCTCCTGGTATTAGTCTCCTGTAAGAAGAAGAAGGAAGATCTATCTCCACCTGAAGCCCTAAAGAAAGGCCAAGTGAACACACAGGAAGATTACTGGGCCAGTTGCAAGCCAGAAAGCTACCCTCACCAGAAACCAAATTACCAGGTCCCTTAATCTTGTACTTTCACCTTCCAGAACTTTGAGAAATAAATGCCCAATGTTTATAGATCATTCACTCTATGTGTTTTGTTATAGTTGCCTAAGAGGCAAATGCACAAATAAACTGATCTGATGCTTTCAATGGAAGCATCTTTCAGTGACTGTCTATAATCAAGTTAATTTGCCAGATTTATCTTTTCAGGCAAGTTTCCTGGAATAATAAATTATATGGAGGAAGACAATGAAATAATACGAACTCAGATGTGAAATACCTTCTAGCTGGGTGCAGTAGTGCACAACTGTAGTCCAAGCATTTTGGGAGGCTGAGGTGGGCAGATTGCTTCAGCCCAGGAGTTTGAAACCAGCATGGACAAAATGGCAAAACCATGTCTGTATAAAAAATACAAAATAGGGGCAGAGCAAGATGGCCGAATAGGAACAACTCCAGTCTCCAACTCCCAGAGCGAGCAACACAGACGAC
>NW_016854936.1:0-1313 GCF_001698545.2 Rhinopithecus bieti | reverse complement strand
TTCTCATGCCTCAGCCTCCCAAGTAGCTGGGATTACAGGTATACACCACCACGCCCGGCTAATTTTGGTATTTTTAGTAGAGACGGGGTTTCACCATGTGTGTCAGGCTGGTCTCGAATTCCTGACCTCAAGTGATCTGCCTGCCTCGGCCTCTCAAAGTGCTGGGATTACAGATGTGAGCCACTGCACCCGGCTCAAATTTAATTTTTTTTTTCTTTGAGATGAAATTTCACTCTTGTCACCCAGGCTGGAGTGCAGTGGTGCTATCTTGGCTCACTGCAACATCTGCCTCCCAGGTTCAAGTGATTCTCCTGCCTCAGCCTCCCAAGTAGCCAGGATTTCAGGCGCCACCACCATGCCCAGCTAATTTTCATATTTTTAGTAGAGACTGGGTTTTACCATGTTGGCCAGGCTGGTCTCGAACTCCTGACCTCAGGTGAGCCACCAACCTTAGCCTCCCAAAGTGCTGGGATTACAGGCGTGAGCCACTGCGCCTGGCCTAAAAATTGCTATTTTAATAGATTTGGTTAACATAAAGGACACACTGAAGAGATTTAAGGTTTAGTGTATGCTTATATTAACATATTCAATGCATGATTTATACATACTTTAAGGCAATTTATATGTGGTTTATAAATTATAACACATGCAATTTAATATATAACACATTCTTTCCATACAGAAGAAAGAAGGAAATCGTGTCTTTTGCAGCAACGTAGATGGAACTGGAGGCCATTATCTTAAGTGAAACAATTCAGGTCAAACACCACATGTTCTCACTTATGAGTGCGAGCTGAATAATGGGGCACACACGAACACAGAGAATGGAATAACAGACAATGAAGACACAGAGGGTCGGGGGGGCGAGGGATGAGAAATTACTTAATGGGTACAATATTAACCATTCAGTTGGTGGGTTTACTAAAAGCCCAGATTTCTCTACTGTGCAATAAATATATCCATGCAAGAAAACTGCACTTATACCTCTTACATTGTTACCAAAAAGCTAGGGCTTCCTTGAATTTGTAATGTGTGTGGATAAAAACAATATCACTTTGTAACTTCTACCATTCAGACATGAAAGCTTGTGAATGATAAGTTTAAACTCATCTCCCCCACCTCATTTCCACCTGGACTCCCTGGAGCTCCCCATGGACAGCGTCTGAAGCTACTTTGTGGTTTTTCTGAAATGTAGGATGCTGTGTTTATAATATAATATCTCATTACACCAATTATATGACCGAGGAACGCTGACATGTCAGTGGAAATACTCTGCTAAAATGATTCTCTCAGCAGTTGTTCATAAAGTCCAG
>NW_016854935.1:0-1313 GCF_001698545.2 Rhinopithecus bieti | reverse complement strand
GGACATGGGAAGGGGAACATCACACACCGGGGCCTATTATGGAGAGCGGGGAGGGGAGAGGGGTGGCATTGGGAGTTATACCTGATGTAAATGACGAGTTGCTTGGTGCTAACGAGTTGATGGGTGCAGCACACCAACATGGCACATGTATACATATGTAACAAACCTGCATGTTGTGCACATGTACCCTAGAACTTAAAGTATAAAAAATAAATAACATTTTTTTGGAACAGTTAGAAAATTCTCTGTAGAATTAGATTGAAGAGGATGAGGTGAGGTGAAGTGAAAATTCAGAAGCCATGTTAAGTAGACTAAAATCATAAAGCAAAGTTAGAGCGATCTAAATTCTCAAATCCCCAAATTTCTCTTTGACCACTTCTCATTACTCAGACTTTCCCAGGAATTTCCCATTGAACCCACCCTCATTAACCATATTTCTAGAAGCAGGTTAACTATTTGATTTGAAGCCATCCTTATTAGCCATATTTCTAGAGGCAGATTCACTATTTGGAAAATGAGAGATATGTAGAATACCCAGAAAATGTCAATAGAAGTGGACTTGATTGAAAAATAATTTGGCTGACAGGATAACTCCAGAAATTTAATAATTTTGTCTCGGTATACTGTACCAATTAGCAAAAAGATATGCCAATGCTATTTGAGGTTATTTCATATATTCTAGTTCAACTTAAGCCCTCAGGAGTCTGTCAAGAAAATGAGATATGTGTGGTTGTGGCCTGCTCATATAGAAAAAGATTAGTATGAATCCATACAAATGAAGCGATGTGTAGGCATTTCATTAGGTATTATAATTAATTCAGAGATTACTTCAAGTGTATGTGAGGATGCACATAGGTTATTTGCAAATACTGTGCCATTTTACACCAGGAACTTCAGCATCTGTGGATTTTGGTATCCATCGGGGTTGTAGAACAAACTCCCCATTGATACCAGGAAAGACTATAATTTATGTGTTAGAACAGAACTGCAAATGATGAGTGAAAACATTTAAAAATATGTAAAAGTTGGCCGGGTACGGTTTCTCATGCCTGTAATCCCAGCACTTTGGGAGGCCAGGGTGGGTAGATCACAAGGTCAGGAGATCGGAACCAGCCTGGACAAGATGGTGAAACCTTATCTCTACTAAAAATACAAAAATTACCCGAGCATGGTGGTGGGCACCTTTAATCCCATTTACTCGGGAGACTGAGGCAGGAGAATCGCTTGAACCCAGGAGGCAGAGGTGGTAGTGAGCCGAGATCATGCCACTGCACTCCAGCCTGGGCAATAGAGCGAGACTCTGTCCCAAAAAA
>NW_016854934.1:0-990 GCF_001698545.2 Rhinopithecus bieti | reverse complement strand
GTGTGTGTGTGTGTGTGTGTGTGTTTTAGGGGCCATTACAATTTAGAGATGTGGCCATAGAATTCTCTCTGAAGGAGTGGAATTGTCTGGATACTGCACAGCGGAATTTATGTAGGGATATGATGTCAGAGAACTACAGAAACCTGGTCTTTCTTGGTGAAGATAACTTTAATACATAATTCATAATACACCCTAAAGGTTTTATTTCTCTTTTTTGTGGAATGTTTTTTAGTAATTTATTCTTTGCATCAAAGAGTTTCAGATTGCTTTTTCCAGAAAATCTTCAGAATTTGTTCATGTAGAAAGGAATTTCTTCAAGATGTTTCATCTTAACCCAAACTTTCCACATTCCTGAGTTGAGCTTTATTCTTCACTCTAAACTTGTGGTAATTCCAGGAATTTTGGCATAAAATATTGTTGCCCCCACCTGAAAATCTAACTGCCAGCACCAACTTTTGATTCAGTAGTATCAGGTAGTAAAATTAAAAAACCTACATGCAGGGCCTGGCGCGGTGGCTCACACCTATAATCCCAGCACTTTGTGAGGCTGAGGCAGGAAGATTACCGAAGGTCAGGAGTTTGAGATCAGCCTGACCAACATGGAGAAACTCCATCTCTACTAAAAATACAAAATTAGCCAGGCATGGTGGCACACACCTGAAATCCCAGCTACTCCGGAGGCTAAGGCTGGATAATTGGTAGAACCCGGGAGCCAGCGGTTTCACTGAGCCGAGATCATGCCATTGCACTTCAGCCTGGACAACAAGAGGTAAACTCAGCCTAAAAAAAAAAAAAAGAGAGAGAGAGAGAGAAAGAAAAAGAAACCTACAAGTTGAAAGCATTTTCTAAATATTTAGAAATTTCTGTTATAACTTAGTATTTTGGTCTTAATTTACTAGAATATTGTATTACATCCTCTCTGCTGAGCACATTACTAGCTTGTAATTGGAGAATATGAGAAAGATTCATGTTATTTATTTTAATAAAACA
>NW_016854933.1:0-989 GCF_001698545.2 Rhinopithecus bieti | reverse complement strand
AAAAGAGTTCAGTTCAAGCCCAGGCGAGGTGGCTCATGTCTATAATCCCAGCACTTTGGGAGGCTGAGGCGGGTGGATCACTGAGGTCAGGAGTTTGAGATCAGCCTGGCCAACATGGCAAAACCCTGTCTCTACTAAAAATATAAAAATTAGCCGGGCATGGTGGAGGGCATCTGTAATCCCAGCTACTAGGAAGCTGAGGCAAGAGAATCACTTGAACCCGGGAGGCAGAGGTTGCAGTGAGCCGAGATCGTGCCATTGCATTCCAGCCTGGGTGACAGAGCAAGATTCCGTCTCAAAAACAAAACCAAACAAAACAAAAACAACTCAGTTTCTTAGTTTGAAGACCCCAGCTCTGCCACGTCCTGGCTATATTCATCTCTCTGGAACTCACAGGCCTCACCTCAACATGGGGACAGTAAAGTGTCTGTCTCAAAGGTTGCTGGAAGGAACTGGAAAGATGATATATGTAAAGTAAAGTAAGCTGGTGGGGACAGTGCTCAATAGAGCCTCCTTTTTTTTTTTTTTTTTTTTTTGATGGGGTTTTCCTCTTTTCCCAGGGTGGGGTGCAGGGGATCTCGGCTCACTGCAACCTCCACCCTGGGTTCAAGCGATTCTCCTGCCTCAGTCTCCAGTAGCTGGGATTACAGGCATGTTACCACCATGCTCAGCTAATTTTTGTATTTTTAGTATAGACGGGGTTTCACCATGTTGGCCAGTCTGGTCAAACTCCTGACCTCAGGTGATCCACTCGCCTTGGCCTCTCAAAGTGCTGGGATTACAGGCATGAGCCACCATGCCTGGTCAAGCCTTGTTTTAAAATGGAAGCTGGGGCCGGGCGCGGTGGCTCAAGCCTGTAATCCCAGCACTTTGGGAGGCCGAGACGGGTGGATCACAAGGTCAGGAGATCGAGACCATCCTGGCTAACACTGTGAAACCCTGTCTCTACTAAAAATACAAAAAACTAGCCGGACGAGATGGCGGGCGCC
>NW_016854932.1:0-613 GCF_001698545.2 Rhinopithecus bieti | reverse complement strand
TTCCTACCTTGGCATGTATCCTCAAACATTGCTGTTTAGTTTTGCTTAATTTTTAAAGCTTCATATAAATAAAATATGTAGTGCATATTATATATGGCTTCTCATACTCAACATTGTATTTGTGAGATTAATGTATGTTGCTGCATATTGCTGCAGTTGATTCATTTCATTGCTGTAGGGTAGTGATTCTCAAATTTGAGAGTGTATCAGAATCACCCAGAAGGTTTGTTAAAACACAGATTTCTGGGGCCCCAATATGCAGTTTCTGATTTAATCAGCCTAGGTTTGGGCTCAAGAATTGGCACTTCTAACCACTTCCCAGGTGATGCTGGTGCTTGTGGTTGAGGAATCCCACTTTGAGGATCACTGATATATAATATTTTATTTTCTATGAAAGTACCATGATTTACTTATACATTCCACTGTTAATGGACACTTGGGTTGTTTCCCGTTTGGGGCTGTTTAGATAATGCTATTATGAATAGTCTTGTACATGTTTCTTGGTGTCCATATGCACACATATCTACAAAGATTATACCTCTGCTGAGTTATAAGGTATGGATACTTTTTTCTTTTTCCTTCCTTCCTTCCTTCCTTCCTTCCTTCCTTCCTT
>NW_016854931.1:0-752 GCF_001698545.2 Rhinopithecus bieti | reverse complement strand
TTTGTGTCCTCTTTTATTTTGTTGAGCAGTAGTTGGTAGTTCTCCTTGAAGAGATCCTTTACATCCTTTGTAAGTTGGATTCCTAGGTATTTTATTTTATTCTCTTTGAAGCTATTGTGAATGGGAGTTCATTCATGATTTGGCTCTCTGTTTGTCTGTTATTGGTATATAGGAATGCTTGTGATTTTTGCACACTGATTTTGTATCCAGAGACTTTGCTGAAATTTGCTTATCAGCTTAAGGAGATTTTTGGCTGAGACCATGGGATTTTCCAAATATACAATCATGTCATCTGCAAACAGAGACAATTTAACTTCCTCTTTTCCTAATTGAATACCCTTTATTTCTTTCTCCTGCCTGATTGCCCTGGCCAGAACTTCCAATGCTATGTTGAATAGCAGTTGTGAGATAGGGCATCCCTGTCTCGTGCCAGTTTTCAAAGGAAATGCTTCCAGTTTTTGCCCATTCAATATGATATTGGCTGTGGGTCTGTCATAAGTAGTTCTTATTATTTTGAGATGCATCCCATCAATACCTAGTTTATTGAGAGTTTTTAGCATGAAGTACTGTTGAATTTTGTTGAGGGCCTTTTCTGCATCTATTGAGATAATCATGTGGTTTTTGTCTTTGATTTCATTTATGTGATGGATTTTGTTTATTGATTTGTGTATGTTGAACTAGTCTTGCATCCCAGGGATGAAGCCAAGTTGATCATGGTGGATAAACTTTTGGATGTGCTCCTCTATTCAGTT
>NW_016854930.1:0-614 GCF_001698545.2 Rhinopithecus bieti | reverse complement strand
CTCTCTCTCTCTCTCTCTCTCTGCCTCTCTCTCTCTCTGTATCTCTCTCTCTCTCTCTCCCCTTCTTTCTCTTTGTCTCTCTCTCTCTCTCTCTCTCTCTCTGTCTCTCTCTGTCTCTCTCTCTCTCTGTCTCTCTCTGTCTCTCTCTCTCTGTCTCTCTCTCTCAGTACTACTCCTACTGAGTAGTACTTCTGGGTGAAGTCAGATGCTGTGCCAATAGCAGCCCCATGGAGAGTCCTGCAGGTGAGAAACGGAGGCCTCCCACCCACAAGCCGAAGCATGTACCATCCTGGAAGTGGGTCAACACCAGCCGGGCCTTCAGGGGATGCAGCCCCAGACCCCCAGCCAGAACCACCCAGCAACATTTGGAGCTTGACAGAGAAGAATGAAAAGATCTTGTGAAGGTGCTCACATCTGCAGTCCCAGCATTTTGGGAGGCTGAGGTGGGAGGATCACTTGAGCCCAGGACTTTGAGACCAGTCTGGGTAACGTAGTGATACCTCACCTCTACAAAAACGTACAAAAATTAGCTGGGTGTGTGAGCGCACACATGTAGTTCCAGCTACTCGGGAAGCTGAGGTGGGAGGATTTCTTGAGCCCAGGAGGTCGAGGCC
>NW_016854929.1:0-994 GCF_001698545.2 Rhinopithecus bieti | reverse complement strand
ACGGCTGCAGCCGCGCTCCCCGCTAGGCTCCCAGCCCCGCGCATGCGTGTTGTCCGGCGCTCCGGCCTCGGCGTCCCCCCGGCCCTCTCCCCACAGCACTAGGACAGCCCGCCCGGGGACCTGCAGATCCCGAACGCCAGTCCTCTCCCTCCGTGCTCAGCCCTGCACACCGCCTCCCCTGGCTCCTCCTTGCCCTTCCACGCTCCCGCGCCTTGCAGGATTTCCTAAACTTGGAATCGCTCTTCCCGCCTTCCCCTCCTGAGAGCGCACCCCCTTTCAAAGTATCTCTGTCTCCTGCTTCTGCGTTCCTTCTTGTCATGGGAGAACATTCCAGGATAGAAAGCTTCGTTTTCTTTTTTTCTTTTTTCTTTTTTTGAGACAGGGTCTCACTCTGTCGCCCAGGATGAAGTGCAATGACCCGATCTCGGCTCACTGCAACCTCCGCCTCCCGGGTTCAAGCGATTCTCCTGCCTCAGCCTCCCGAGTAGCTGGGATTATAGGCGCCAACCACCATGCCCGGCTAATTTTTTTATTTTTTTTAGAGACGGAGTTTCACCATGTTGGCCAGGCTGGTCTCGATCTCCTGACCTCAGGTTATCCGCCCGCCTTGGTCTCCCAAAGTGTTGGGATTACAGGCGTGAGCTACCGCCCCGGGCCGAACGCTTCGTTTTCATAATGGAGAGCCTTCTGCAGGAGAATCGTCCAAATGTATTTGGGCAGCGGGTCGCTGGGAGACCCTAGGAGGAAAACCTGTCTTTGGCTCTTGCCGTTTTCACTCTTTAAGGGCTGGCTCACATAGGAGAGGGAGAAAGCAGGGACAGGAAAGCCTGACCTTGACTACCTGGCTTCTCAAATGCGGTAAGATCAGCCTTGTCGGCCAGGCGCGGTGGCTCATGCCTGTAATCCCAGCACTTTGGGAGGCCAAGGCGGGAGGATCATTTAGCTCAGGAGTTCGAGACAAGCCTGGGTGACGTGGCGGGACCCTGTCTCTACC
>NW_016854928.1:0-751 GCF_001698545.2 Rhinopithecus bieti | reverse complement strand
AAAAAAAAAAAAGCAGGCATGCTCTCTCACATTGAAATTAATTATGTGAGGCCAAGAAATTAAAACAAAACAAAAAAAAAAAAACAAAAAAAAACCAAGAACAGTTCTGTTGTTATTACAGATATACCTACCATTGACAGCATTATATTGACACAGATTTTAAATATTTTTCCCTTTAAATGACTCTTAGCTAAAACTTTCTGTACCTATTGCTATTTCTGAAATTGATGAAAAGATGCTCTGAGACAAATTACTACTTAAAAAAAAAAAAAACACAGGGTCTCACTCTGTCACGCAGGCTATAGTGCAGTGATGCCATCATGGCTCACTGCAGCCTCAACCTACCTGGCCTCAGGTGATCCTCCTGCCTCAGTCTCCGGAATAGCTGGGATTACAGGTGTGCATTACCATGCCCAGCTTATTATTATTATTATTATTATTGTAGTGATGGAGATTTGCCATATTGCCCAGGCCTTGAACTCCTAAACTCAAGGGATCTGCCCACCTCGGCCTCCCAAAGTACTGAGATTACAGGTGTGAGCCACTGTGCCTGGCCTACTTTTTTTAAAAACTAGAGAAATAGATTAAAATACTACAAATTGAGATTAGTGTTTACTAGTCAGGAGATGGGTGCATCAAAATCTCACAAATAACCATGAAAGAACTTACTCATGTAACCAAATACCACCTGTTCCCCAAAAACCTATGGAAATAAGAAGAAGGAGAAGGAAGAAGAAGAAGAAGAAGAAGA
>NW_016854927.1:0-935 GCF_001698545.2 Rhinopithecus bieti | reverse complement strand
AGACACAGCCTCACTCTGTCACCCAGGCTGGAGTACAGTGGTGTAATCACAGCTCACTGCAGCCTCAACCTCCCAGGCTCAAGCGATCCTCTTGCCTTAGCTTCCCAAGTAGCTGGGACTATAGATGTACAGCACCACGCCTGGCTAATTTTTTTTGTATTTTTTTTTGTAGAGACAGGGTCTCACTGTGTTGCCCAGGCTAGTCATGAACTTCTAGGCTCAAGTGATCCTCCTGCCTAAGCCTTCCAAAATGCTGGGATTACAGTCATGAGCCAAAGTGTACCAGGCCAGGACAGCGATTTCTTAAACATGGGAAACAAAGATGAGCCCTATGATTGCTCCAGTTTCCTGCCTTGAATTTGTAGACTCAGGGAAGGGAAACTGAGGTAGGGCCCAGCAGACTCCTTGAGATGAGAAGATGGAGCTCAGAGTCCTGGGAGACTAAGGCAGCTAGAGTTTACAGACAAAGTACTGGAGAAAAGAAAGCAGTACAGAGAAAGGACCTGCCTCAAGGACTCAGCAGAATACTGATTAGCATTTGCATGTGAGGAAAGACCCACTTGAAAGGATTAGGGGAAACAGTACCAGGAATAGCTCCTGGTTCTACCAGTCAGACTAGAAAAATTCCTAACTCAAAGGGCATTGAGTAGAGTACTCAGGAAAGTTCTTGCCTCAGCAGTGGGAAATAATTAGCCCTAGACTGAGCACTGCTCTGGAGCCACCAAAGAAATCATAAAAGCTAGGCCCCAAAGAATAAAATTGCATCCAAGTATCTTCACTGTATCCCAGAACAAAGCTCAAGAAGATCGGCAGAAATACAAAATATCCTAACAGGGTAAAGTTTACAATGTCAGGCACTCAATCAAAGATCACCAGACATACCAAGAGACAGGAAAAGATGACCCATAAAGTAGAAAATAATCAACTGAACCCAA
>NW_016854926.1:0-1240 GCF_001698545.2 Rhinopithecus bieti | reverse complement strand
ATAAGTGAATTGTTATTAACATCTGTCTTCTCTTTTACACAAACAAGAACACATATTGATCTTTCAAAACCTTTAATGTGATGAATAAGATCTATAAAATAACGTAATTCAATCAATGCATTTAATACCTCCCCTAACAATAACCATTTGTATTTCTTTGCACATAAGGAATACTTTTAATCCGGAAGTATCAAAATATTCAAGTCAGTTGCTCAACAAAAGAATATTTCATAAGAAACTATAGGGAAGGGAAAACTATTCTTTTTTCCTCTGCTCATCTTAGGTTCACTGAATGGGGTCCTGTAAATTCTACTGATAAAAGACAGATTAGCAAGAGGAAAATGAAGTTTGTTAACATATGCACCATGTATTCACATGGGAGCACTCAGAGATGAGTAACTCAAAGTAGTGGTTCCATCGTGGGTTTATGTGGCATCTTCACAAAGAACAATACATTTGCAGAGAAGGAATAAGACAAAGGAAAAAAGCCTTTGAGTTTCTAGAGGTGGCCAATCATGAGGAGGCAAATCTACAGGGAAGCTAATGGACAATAAGTGCTAGTTAGCGGGGTTTGTCTGTCTAGGCTCTTTCTGGGTGCCATCTCATCTCCAGTGATAAGGTTGTTATTCCCTTCTTAACACAGGAATGGGGAGGGGCACCTTTTCAGGGGAATTTGTATTTTACTTTTTAGACAGAGGGCAGGAGGGCAAAGGACTCATCCTGTGTCTGCTTTTTCTCAACTGCCTTTAGCTCAAAATAAATCCTATGCTACAGTGGCATGTTTTGGAGCATCATACTATGAACCCCCATACTCTGAACCCTTTCAAAAGTATACATTTTTTACTTTCTGCTAATGCTTATAGCTGAAGTGGTGTCAGCAATTAAACTCTTTGATCTAAGTATGCAATCTCCATCAACTTACCAGATGACTTTTTAGAAGCTGATTTCTGAGCTGGGCGTGGTGGTTCACACCTGTAATCCCAGCACCTTGGGAGGCTGAGGCAGGCAGATCACCTGAGGTCAGGAGTTCGAGACCAGCCTGGCCAACATAGCGAAACCCTGTCTCTATTAAAAATACAAAAATTAGCTGGGCCTAGTGGTGCATGCCTGTAATCCCAGCTACTCAGGAGGCTGAGGCAAGAGAATCACTTGAACTCAGGAGGCAGAGGTTGCAGTGAGCCGAGATTGTGCCATTGCATTCCAGCCTGGGCAACAGAGTACAGCTCCATCTCAAAAAAAA
>NW_016854925.1:0-1243 GCF_001698545.2 Rhinopithecus bieti | reverse complement strand
CAGCCCAGCCCCCGCGCACCCCGCCCTCTTTCCCGCCTCTTACCCACCATTGGCCTATCCCCCGCCGATCCCGCCCCACATTGTGCCCCGCCCGTTCACTCCTGCACCTCTATTGGTCCTTTTACCTGATGGTTTTGCCCCTCCACTCGCATGCCCTCCCATTACCCAATGGACCCCGCCCCCCACGTGTCCCCGCCCTTCGGCCCCGCCTCTGTATCGTCATTGGTCCGCCGGCAGAGGCTCCGCCTACTTCCTCGCCCTCTTAGAGGGACGCCTGGCCCCTAAGGCGCTGGAAGACAGGTCCTCAGCGCTGTACCACCGGGGCCCGTCTTTCCACGTGGCCGTGGGGGCTGGAACCCTGGCTGCATATGCAGCTGCGCTTCATTCCGTGCATTCACTCTTCGTTTCGATCTTTGCATGTTTCTTAGTTGACCAGGCTGGGGTCCAGCCTGGTGGGGCTGGGCTGGTCTTGGCCTCTCCATTGCACACATAACAGCCCACAGCCCGCAGTGCCCAGCAAGGCACCGAGTGGCCTGTCTGTACAATGGACATGATCTGGATTCAGGGCCTGGCTGGGGCACCTAGAGCTGTGTGATCTGGGGCAAGTTACTTAACCACTCTGTGCATAGGTGTCCTTGTCTGTAATTCGAGTGTTGGCTGGGCACAGTGGTGGTTCATGCCTGTAATCCCAGAACTTTGGGAGGCCGAGATGGGCGGATCACCTGAGGTCAGGAGTTCGAGATCAGCCTGGCCAACATGGTGAAACCCCGTCTCTACTAAAAATACAAAAATTAGCCGGGCGTGGTGGCGGGCGCCTGTAATCCCAGCTACTCGGGAGGCTGAGGCAGAAGAATTGCTTGAACCTAAGAGGTGGAGGTTGCGGTGAGTGGAGATCGCGCCATTGCACTCCAGTCTGAGCAACAGAGCGAGACTCCATCTCAAAAAAAAGAAATTTTTTTGCTGGGCGCGGTGGCTCACGCCTGTAATCCCGGCACTTTGGGAGGCCGAGACGGGCAGATCACGAGGTCAGGAGATGGAGACCATCCTGGCTAACACGGTGAAACCCCGTCTCTACCAAAAATACAAAAAAATTAGCCGGGCATGGTGGCGGGCGCCTGTAATCCCAGCTCCTCCGGAGGCTGAGGCAGGAGAATGATGTGAACCCGGGAGGCGGAGCTTGCAGTAAGCCGAGATGGCGCCCCTGCACTCCAGCCTGGGCGAGAGTGCGAGACTCAGTCTCTCT
>NW_016854924.1:0-1243 GCF_001698545.2 Rhinopithecus bieti | reverse complement strand
TTTTTTTAGACAGGGTCTCCTCTGTTGCCCAGGCTGGAGTGCAGTGAGATAATCATGGCTCACTGCAGCCTCAACCTCCCGAGTAGCTGGGACTACAGGCACGCACCACCACACCCAGCTAATTTTTTTTCTTTTTTCTTTTTGGTAGAAATGTAGTTTCACCATGTTACCCAGGCTAGTTTATTGTGGGGTTTTTTTTTGGTTTTTTTTTTGAGACAAAGTCTTGCTTTATCGCCCAGGCCAGAGTACAGTGGCTCAATCTCAGCTCACTGTAATCTCTGCCTCCTGGGTTCAAGCTATTCTCATGCCTCAGCTTCCCCATTAGCTGGGACTACAGGTGCCCGCCACTATGCCCAGCTAATTTTTGCATTTTTAGTAGAGATGGGGTTTCACTATGTTGGCCAGCCTGGTCTTGAATTCCTGACCTCGGGTGATCCACCCAGCTCAGCCTCCCAAAGTGCTGGGATTACAGGCATGAGCCACCGCGCACAGCCCCCAGGCTAGTCTTAAAGGGAGAAGAACAGGCTGTAAGAGGGAGTAAGTGGGATTTAAATAACAGAAAGAAGGCAGCCTGCTGTCTTCTCCCTTCAGGACTTAAAGGGCTTTGGGAAGCAGGCCTGGGCGAGAGCAGGATCTCACAGCCTCGACACTGCTGATACTCTGGGCCACAAGGGTCTTGGCTGTGGGGCCGTCCTGTGGTTTGGAGGATGTTCAGCAGTGTCCCTGGTCTTGACCCAGAGAAGCCAGGGCCCCACCACCAGTCCCCGTTGTGAGCCACTGGACTCGAGAATGACCTAAAGGCTTAACCTTGTACTGTGACAGAGCCCGAGTTACCTGAATTTTAATTATACAAAGAATTTTAATTACACTAATTTTATTTAATTTTAATTTTTTTTTTTTTTTCTTTTTGAGACAGAGTTTCACTCTTGTTGCCCAGGCTGGAGTACAATAGCACAATCTCCTCTCACTGCAACCTCCATCTCCCAGGTTCAAGCGATTCTCCTGCCTCAGCCTTCCGAGTAGCTGAGATTACAGGCACCCACCACACCTGGCTAATTTTTGTATTTTTAGTAGAGACAGGGTTTCACCATGTTGGTCAGGCTGGTCTTGAACTCCTGACCTCAGGTGATCCGTCCACCTCGGCCTCCCAAAGTGCTGGGATTACGGGCATGAGCCACCACACTTGGCCTATATAACATAATTTTTGAAATGACACCATGTTAGTAGTAGAGGATGGATTAGC
>NW_016854923.1:0-1243 GCF_001698545.2 Rhinopithecus bieti | reverse complement strand
TAGGATTTATTTGCCTTTACTGCCCATGGTCTTTTCACGTATATGGCCATGGCAACAGTATTTATTGTTAAAGAAGTGATCATCTTTTTAAGCCAAATTATCTTGGAACTCAGCACATTTTGATTTTTTTCACTGTTTTCTTTTCCAAGCAAATGAGAATTATATTTTTATTGCTGTATCATCTGCCCTTCATGTACAGATTATTTCCCCTTCCTTCCTTCCTTTCTCTTTCTTTTTTTGTTTCTTTTCCTAAATAGATTTTCAGAGCACTATTACAGGGAGTTATTCCAAGGCTAGTCTAATGGAAAGTAAACAATCTGTATCAAGCTGGGATATACACTGCAGAAATGGAATTTAACAGTAATTCAGTGAAATAATAAGCTATCTAAGAGAAAATAAGGGATTTTGGTAATGGAATATTGTCATTGAGACTATTATTGGTAGATTTGATCAGGTCTATCTCTGCAGTTAAAAGGAAAGAAAAAAAAAGGTGGATGTGACCATATAACTATGAACTACAAACTGAAAGATCCACGTGTCGCCTTACCCTTCCAATTCTTTTGCGATGATCACTGAGTGTCGGTTTTATCCCCTTAAGAACAAGGATTTCACAAAACGATTCAACAGCTATTCAAGCCACAAGTAAAACAATAAAGATAAATCATGCTTTATTCAATTTGACTTGAGCGCCCAGTAAGCAAATATTCACGTAAGCTTTTCGTATGTTTTCAAAAATCAACTTTATTAAGATATAATTGACATACAATCCACTGCACATATTTAAACTTACAACCCTATATGTTTTGACATATCGATGCACTAAAACATGATCACCACAATCAGGAGAATGATCATATTCATTATCCTCAGTTCTCATTATCTCTTTGGTAATTCCACTCTATATGCAATAACTGATCCACTTTCTGTTACTAAAGATGAATTTGAAAATTATAAAGTTATCTATATATGGAATTATATGGCAAATACTCTTTTGTACAGCTTCTGTCACAGAGCATAATTATTTTGACATATGATATTAGTACATAATCTATTAGAAAATAATAAATTAGCATCACAATTAAAATATTCTGTTCTGCAAAAGTCATGGTTAGGAAAAAGAAAAGACTAGTCACAGACTGAGAGAAAGTATTTATAAATGATGTATGTTACAAAAGATTTGTATCCAAATATATATTTTAAAACTTCCCAAATTCCATAATAATAAAACAAACAAACTGATTTT
>NW_016854921.1:0-608 GCF_001698545.2 Rhinopithecus bieti | reverse complement strand
TTGTTGATCACACCTAAAATGTAAGTATAAATACAGATAAATATGTGGAAAGATACACATCTTAATTTTATCAAACACTGTATCCACATTATGATGTTACTGGTATTATGGTATTATTTCATTACTGCTTTTCATGTGTTTCATACCTTGTATGTGTTTTCCAAGCTGTTCTTCAATAAATAGGAATTACCCTCATGGTCAGAAAAGACATCAATAAAATGTAATTTTGTTTGACAGAATTCTGATATAGGAATAACTTGGAAAGATGTAAAATTTGTTTTGGCAGTTATTTTCCTCTTTTGAGCTCCCTAAATCTATATACTCAGCCTGTTCAGTTAGAGTTTTTGCCTTTCCATGTTCCTGACTACTAACCATAATGTTCATTTATTATAAATTATGAGGATAAGCTAATATATTCACATTAATGATGTGACAAAATTATAGTATAGCAAGGAAGGTCCAGAATGAATATGTAACCGTTAAACCAAATTTGTTCATGTGTTGAGACAACACGGATAAAAACAACCTCAACACATGCTAACAGAGCTGTCATTTTATTGAAAACACAGATAATTTTTTAAAAGTAGAGAAATTCTTAGTATACACAA
>NW_016854920.1:0-613 GCF_001698545.2 Rhinopithecus bieti | reverse complement strand
GGTACCAGCTCCTCTTTGTACCTCTGGTAGAATTCAGCTGTGAATCCACCTGGTCCTGGACTTTTTTTGGTTGGTAGGTGATTTGCTCCAGACGACCACCAGAGTAAGTGCCAGAGAACAGGCAAGTAGGGAGGGTAAAAGAAAACTTTATTAACTAGCCAAATGTGAAGGAGGGGCGAAGTTCACTGGTCACCGGCGGCGGAGGCCGAGGAAGTCACTCCAGCATTCTCGGACGAGGTTCCTGGGTCCCGCGTACGAGGAGGGGCCGAGGATGTTCGCCCCGCGTGCCCACCGGGAGCAGCTTTAATGTCCTGGGCCCGGGAGTGGGAGGGCAGTGGGTGGGACATAGGCGGGTCGGGGGCAGGACATAGGCGGGTCGGGAGCGGGACATAGGCAGGTCGGGGGCGGGGCCGTAGGCGCAGCTAGGTAGGTTTCGATTTTCTTCGTCAGACATCAGACTGCACCTGCGCAGTCGACCTGTGTCTTTCCCGGCCGCGGGAAAGTTGACAATGAAGAACCCAGAAATGCGCCATTTTAGTCCCTTTGTTCTTTTGTTCCCTCCCTCCCTCCATCCAGACAATAGGCTATTAGTTATTGCCTCAATTTCAGAGCC
>NW_016854919.1:0-1242 GCF_001698545.2 Rhinopithecus bieti | reverse complement strand
TAGCTAGTTTTTATTTTCTTCCTCAATTCATATTTTGAAACAATTTTTAAATAAACTCTGAGTTAAACAAAATATATTTTTCTTAATAAAGACACATTTCATGCCTTTTAATATTCTTTTTTATTAAAATACATCTTTTGGTATGATTTATACTAAAATTATGTATATTGGAATAAAATAATTAGAATTTTAACTCTAAATAACATTAATTTCTACCAACCAATTTTGAGTGGTTCATCGCATATTAGCATTGTATAGATGAGAATCTTTATAATTTTTTAAAACATGACTTCCCATAACATAATTTTTTTGAGCAGTAAGAGATCTAAATGCAGTTAGTCTTTCCATAAAATTTTAGAAACCAAGAACAAATATTATATACAGTGATTTGTTCACGTTTTTATCTCATTTGGATATGACCCAGACATTTAATGAATATAAATAAAATGAATTGCTTAATTCAATATAACGTAACTTTAAAACCTCAAACAACATGTAATGTACATTCATACATATTTATGCTTTTTACATTGATTTTAGTTACATTTAGCAATTATACCTAGAGTATTTATGAAAACTGAGATATTAGACAAAGCTAGGCATCATTTCAAGCTTATTGATTATGTAGTCAATATCTCTCTTGTTATAGGTCTATTTTGATATTCTCTTTTACCTTATGACAATTTTGGTAGCTTGTGTGTTTCTAATATTTCACTAGGGCATCTATCTGCTGACATCAAATTTTTAACATTTTTCTATTATTTTACATTTTGTTTTTTCTAATATTGTTACTAATGCCCTTACTTTCATTTCAGTAATTCATTCTTGATGACTGCTTTTTCTTATACTCTACATGGAATCAATTATCAAATTCCTCAGTTGGATATAATGCCAACAAGAAAGAAGCATTATTCTGTCCCCCATCTTGCTTCCTGTAACACTAGCAATGTTATTTCCTATTCATCTTTTCCTTGCCATGATGCCTTGTTCTAAAATCAGGCATTCAGAAAATAATGTAGGAAACATGAGGCTTCTGAAAAAAAAATGAAAGAAAAACTAAGAAAGTTTAAATATCTTTACATAGTACAGAAGTACTTTATCATTTTACCTGACTATAATTTCAGTTTTAAAGTTAAGGACATTTCAGGATGCTCTGTGTGCTAAATTAGGAAATACATATATATTATATTAAGGATTTGCTATAATATTTTAATAATAGAACTTATGCTCTATTCTTTAAAA
>NW_016854918.1:0-612 GCF_001698545.2 Rhinopithecus bieti | reverse complement strand
TTGCAAGACAGATCAATAGTG
Organism: Rhinopithecus bieti; assembly: GCF_001698545.2. NCBI lineage: Eukaryota > Metazoa > Chordata > Mammalia > Primates > Cercopithecidae > Rhinopithecus > Rhinopithecus bieti. Next base: position 591 of record NW_016854918.1, on the reverse strand, counting down.
ATTCATATAGTAGATTTGTGCTGAGGCATTTTGGTGAACTAAGGTAGCAATGAAACTTTTTATCATTCAAAGAAGTACAGGCATCAAACAAGGGAGCAGTAGGCAGGTTCCTATTATTATTATAACTCCTATTATAAGAGTTTTAAATCCTCCTAGCTCTGGGAACCATTTTCCAAACATGGCCCCAGGGTCAAATCCATGCCACACTTGCATGGGACATGTGCCAGAGTTTTGTCATATCTCTAACTATGTCTTCAACTACTTGCCCTTGATTATCTATGTGGAGGCAGCAATTAGTAAGGTTAAATTTCCTGCAGATCTCTCCTTCAGCTGGTAGCAAGTAGTTGAAAATTAATCTATTTTGATAGACAGCATTTCTCATCAGAGTTTCTTGCCAGGCCATAATAGTCAAGTCACTGCCGGTTTTATCAGTGATTATTTCTAAGACAGCTTGTAACCGTATGATTCAGTTGATTATGTAAATGGGGTCCAGTATCCCCATGAGCCGTCTTGTGCAGGCCCATAATATTGTGATTCTCTCAGGGGCCATTCATCATCTTTCCAATTTCCTATACCTTTGCTTCTCTTTCC
>NW_016854917.1:0-990 GCF_001698545.2 Rhinopithecus bieti | reverse complement strand
CCGAATAATCCCAGCACTTTGGGAGGCTGAGGCAGGCACATACTTGAGGTCAGGAGTTCGAGACTGGCCTGGCCAACATGAGCCACCGCGCCGGGTCTAAATTTAATTTTTATAGGCCGGGCACAGTGGCTCATGCCTGTAATCCCAGCACTTTGGGAGGCTGGGGCGGATGGATCACCTGCGGTCGGGAGGTGCCAGCTGACGAACATGGAGAAACCCTGTCTCTACTAAAAATACAAAATTAGCCAGGCGTGGTGGCACATGTCTGTAATCCCAGCTACTCAGGAGGCTGAGGCAGGAGAATCGCTTGAACCTAGGAGGCAGAGGTTGCAGTGAGCCAAGATCGTGCCACTGCACTTCGGCCTGGGTGACAAGAGCGAAACTCTGTCTCAAAAAAAAAAAAAAAAAAAACTAAAAATTATGGGAATCCCTTGAGTCTTTGGCACATTTTAATATAAGCTGTACATGTTACTGTCATACACATTTTCAGTCACTGACCATGAGCACTAGAGTCTGGGCAAAATATAGAGGACAGGTAAAGTCACACTGGTTTCCACAAGGTTGAAACCAAACCAAACATCAGAGAGGGTTTGGACTCTGGGGTATTAGGCACTAAGTCCAGCTGCAATCATTCATTAAAGTCTCAGGGACCTGTGGGCATGGTGGCTCATGCTGTAATCCCAGCACTTTGGGAGGCCCAGGCAGTCTGATCAGTTGAGCTCAGGAGTTCAAGACCAGCCTGGGCAACATGGCAAAACTCTGTCTCTACAAAAAATACAAAAATTAGCTGGGCGTGCTGGCGCATGCCTGTAGTCCCAGCCACTGGGGAGACTGAGGTAGGAGGATCACTTGAGCCCAGGAGGTGGAGGTTGCAGGGAGCCAAGACAGCACCACTGCACTCCAGCCTGGGTGACAGAGGGAGCTCCTGTCTCAAAATAAAATAAAATAAAATAAAATAAAATAAAATAAAATAAAATAAAATAACAGGGA
>NW_016854916.1:0-1314 GCF_001698545.2 Rhinopithecus bieti | reverse complement strand
CAGTCAAATGAGACCTGGACTAGACTTAACGGGATGGAAGGGAGGGAGTCTTTGCCACACTTAAGGTTTTTTTTGTTTGTTTGTTTTTGAGGTGGAGTCTTGCTCTGTTGCTCAGGCTGGAGTCCAGTGGCATGATTTCGGCTCACTGCAACATCTGCCTCCTGTGTTCAAGCGATTCTCCTGCCTCAGCCTCCTGAGTAGCTAGGATTACAGGCATGTGCCACCACGCCTGGCTAATTTTTTTTGTATTTTTAGTAGAGACTGGGTTTCACTATGTTGGCCTGCCTGGTCTCGAACTCCTGACCTCAGGTGATCCTCCCACCTTGGCCTCCCAAAGTGTTGGAATTACAGATGTGAACCACCGCACCTGGCCTGCCACACTTAATTTTTTTTTCTTTTTTTTTTTTTGGAGATGGAGTCTCACTCCATTGCCCGGCCTGGAGTGTGGAGTGCAGGGGTGCGATCTCGGCTCACTGCAACCTCTGCTTCCCGGATTCAAGCAATTCTCCTGCCTCAGCCTCCCAAGTAGCTTGGACTAGAGGAACACGCCGCCACGCCCGGCTAATTTTTTTGTATTTTTGGTAGAGACAGGGTTTCACCCTGTTGCACAGGCTGGTTTCGAACTCCTGAGCTCAGGCAATCTGCCTGTCTTGGCCTCCCAAAGTGCTAGGATTACAGGCGTAAGCCACCGCGCCTAGTCACACTTAGATTTTAATCCAGCACAGGAGTCAGCAAACCTTGGCCAGTGAGATGGTCACCTGTGGGGTTTTTTTTTTTCTACTTATTTATTTATTTTTCTGCTTGAAGGGGACAAGCAAAGTCACCTATTTTTGAGAATAAAGTTTTATTGGAACATAGCCATACCCCTTTATTGCCATATTGTCTATGGCTGCTTTTGCCTTAGGAAGGCAGCATTGAGTAGTGTCAACAGAGACCATGCAGCTAGCAAGTCTAATATATTTACTATCTGCCCTTTTATAGAAAATGTTGCCAAGCCCTGATGTAGTACCTTGGGTTACCAGGAACAGACACCCACCCAGGTTAGCTCTGTGGTCAGAACGTAACAGGAAATGTGCTAGATGCCAAGGGCATGAGCTACAGAAAAATCAGGCCTTGGCCAGGGGTGGTGGCTCACGCCTGTAATCCCAGCACTTTGGGAGGCTGAGGTGGGTGAATCACCTGAGGTCAGGAGTTTGAGACCAGCCTGACCAATATGGTGAAACCCCATCTCTACCAAAAATTTGGCTGACGCCATGGCTCACACCTGTAATCCCAGCACTTTGGGAGGCCAAGACAGGTGGATCATGAGGGCCG
>NW_016854915.1:0-1651 GCF_001698545.2 Rhinopithecus bieti | reverse complement strand
ACCCTTGCTAGTCACTACAGAAACACACTGAAGTACACAGAGCAGTGACACTATGAAGCAACTACATCAAGTCTTCAAAATAACCGGCCAGCTAAAATCATTATTTCAGGATCAAATTCACACAGAACAATATTAACCTAAAATCATTATTTCAGGATCAAATTCACACAGAACAAAATTAACCTTAAATGTAAATGGGCCAAATGCCCAAATTGAAAGACATAGAATGCAAGCTGGATAAAGAGTCAAGATCCATCAGTGTACTGTATTAAAGAGACCCATCTCACATGCAAAGATACACGTAGACTCAAAATAAAAGGATGGAGGAAAATTTACTAAGCAAATGGAAAAAAGCAGGGATTGCAAACCTAGTTTCTGACAAAACTGACTAAACCAACAAAAATGAAAAAAGGTAAAGAAGGGCATTACATAATGGCAAAGGGGTCAATTCAACAAGAAGAAATAACTATTCTAAGTATATATGCACCCAATACAGGAGCACCCAGATTCATAAAACAAGTTCTTATAGACCTACAAAGAGACTTACACTCCCACACAGTAACAGTGGGAGACATTAACACCCCACTGTCAATATTAGATCATTGAGACAGAAAATTAACAAAGACATTCAGGACTTGAACTCAGCTCTGGATAAGTTAACCTGATAAATATCTACACAACTCTCCACCCCAAAACAACAGCATATACATTCTTCTCATCACCACATGACACTTACTCTAAAATTAATTGCATAATTGAAAGTAAATCACCCTCAGAAAGTTCAAAAGAACTAAAATCATAACAAACAGTCTCTCAGACAACAGCACAATCAAATTAAAACTCAAGATTAAGAAACTCACTCAAAGACCACACAACTACATGGAAATTGAACAACATGATCCTGAATGACTTCTAGGTAAATAATGAAATTAAAGCAGAAAACAAGAAGTTCTTTGAAATTAATGAGAACAGAGACAATGTACCAGAATCTCTGAGACACAGCTAAAGTAGTGGTAAGCAGGAAATTTATAGCACTGAATGCCCACATCAAAAGCTAGAAAATCTCAAATCGACACCCTACCATCACAACTAAAAGAACTAGAAAACCAAGAGCAAACAAATCCCAAAGCTAGCAGAATTCAAGAAATAAACAAACTTAGAGTGTAACTGAAGGAGAAAGAGACATGAAAATCCCTTCCAAAAATGGATGAATCCAGGAGCTAGTTTTCTGAAAAAAATAATAAAATGTATAGACTGCTCCTAGATTAATGAAGAAGAAAAGAGAGAATAATCAAGTAGACACAATAAAAAAAGGTAAAGGGAATATCACCACTGACCTCACAGAAATACAAACAACCGTCAGAGAGTACTATAAACACCTCTATGCAAATAAACTAGAAAATCTAGAAGAAATGGATAAATTCCTGGACACATGCATCCTCCCAAGACTGAACCAGATAGAAGTTGAATCCCTGAATAGACCAATAACAAGTTCTGAAATTGAGGCAGTCATCAATAGCCTAACAACCAAGAAAACCCCAGGATCAGATGGATTTACAACTGAATTCTACCAGAAGTACAAAAAGGAGCTGACACCCTTTCTTCTGAAACTATTCCAAACAATTGAAATGGAGGAACTCCTCCCTAATTC
>NW_016854914.1:0-1314 GCF_001698545.2 Rhinopithecus bieti | reverse complement strand
TGATTATAAATACCTGTGCTGGAAACTAGGCCTCACCTATGTCAGAAATCTTTGTTTTTTTAATATAAAATTGGTAAATGTTTTTTATTTAGTTTATCAACTTCATCTACTGGGTGGAAATCTTTCAGTACTTTGTAAATAATTTTTTTTTTTTTTTTTTTTAAGATGGAGTCCCACTCTGTTGCCAGGCTGGAGTGCAGTGGCGCGATCTTGGCTCACTGCAACCTATGTCTCCTGGGTTCAAGTGATTCTCTTGGCTCAGTCTCTCAAGTAGCTGGGGCTACAGACGCATACCACCATGCACAGTTAATTTTTGTATTTTTAGTAGAGACAGGGTTTCATCACGTTGGCCAGGATGGGTCTTCATCTTTTGACCTCGTAATCTGCTTGCCTTGGCCTCCCAAAGTGCTGGGATTACAGGCATGAGACACCATGCCTCGCCTGTAAATAAATTTTAAACAGCTAAGATTAAGTTCAAAGCTACTGTCCTGGCCAGGCGCAGTGGCTCATGCCTGGAATCCTAGCACTTTGCTAGGCAGAGGTGGGGGGATCCCAAGGTCAGAAGATCTACACCATCCTGGCCAACATGGTCTCTACTAAAATACGTAACATTAGCCGGGTGTGGTGGTACATGTCTGTAGTCCCAGCTACTCAGGAGGCTCAGGCAGGGAAATCACTTGAACATGGGAAGCAGAGGTTGCAGTGAGCTGAGATCACTCCACTGCACTCCAGCCCGGGTGACAGAGCCAGACTCCATCTCAAACACACACACACACGCACACACGCACACACACACACACTCTTACTCAAAAAGTAACACTCAACTAAAATATTAATTTATTCCAACACAAAGCCATGCTTTTAAAGAAAAATACCCTAATGTGGCTTATCCCAATACCTAGCAAAGTAAAATAACGAAACGAAAGCATTAGAAGAATACGATAAAAACCATATGCCTGAAAATGACTCAGTTAGTTTGTGAGATTCAACAAAAGACAGCTGAAATACATGCCAATACCAAGTGTTGTCAGGAATGAAAGATCTTTATTCTGAAACTTTTAAATGTATCATGGAGAAACATGCTGTTCTTCTTTTGCAACAGACACAGGTATTTCTCAGGTATACATCTCTTGGACCTTGTAACGTTCACACTTGGTGTCAAAAAAATGTTAACTGTGTGAGTTCCTACTGGAATTGGGAAAAGCATCCAAATCTTCAAAATGGCAAGATTTGTTTTTTCTGTGAAACTTCAATTAGAAGCAAAATCTTGACTTGCATAAAGATGGAACAGAATATTTAGAATGTGCACTATTT
>NW_016854913.1:0-1242 GCF_001698545.2 Rhinopithecus bieti | reverse complement strand
TTTATTATATTTATATATAATATATAATATATTGATATATAATATATATAATATATTGGTATATATGATATACAATATATTGATATATATATTTCAATAATATTTGCCTTTGAATTTACTAATTTATTTATACTTCATGTATATAGCTTTCTGGTGTTTAGATTACTGCCTTAAATCTTTGTGCCCTTATTGGTGAACCATATGGACAAGCAAATTTGAATTCTATTTACTAATGCTATTAAGTTTCAAGAGCCAGCTGCTGGTAGAACAATTACCCAGTCATTCAAAGATATATCTGGATTGCATTTTCTAAGTAAGGAGATGTACATAGCTTATAATTCCAAATAGCTTATCTAAAAGCCATGACTTTAAGGAAAATTCTAAATTAATTTAAAACAAATAATTCTTTCTAAAAAGTGTATCAGCAGCTGGGTGCTCTGAGCCACCACGCTTGTAATCCCAGCACTTTGGGAGGCCAAGGCGGGTGGATCACCTGAGGTCAGGAGTTCGAGACAAGCCGGACCAACATGGTAAAACCCTGCCTTTATTAAACACAAAATTAGCCGGGCATGGTGGTGGGCGCCTGTTGTCCCAGCTACTCCTCAGGAGGCTGAGACAGGAGAAGTGCTTGAACCTGGGAACCGGAGACTCCGTCTCAAAAACAACAACAGCTGGGCTCAATGGCTCAAGCATGTAATCCAGGCATTTTGGGAGGCCATGGCAGGCAGTTAGCTTGAGTCCAGAGTTCAAGACCAACCTGGGCAACATGGTGAAGACCTGTCTACAAAAATTAGCCTGGTGCCATGGCATATGACTGTAGTCCCAGCTACTCAGGAGGCTCAAGTGTGAGGATTGCTTGAGTCGAAGAGGTCAAGGCTGCATTGAGCCATGATCATGCCACTGCACTCCAGCCTGGGCGACAGAGTGAGACCTCATCTAAAAAAAACGAAGAGAGGCCAGGAGAAATGGCTCACGCCTGTAATCCCAGCACTTTGGGAGGCTGAGGTGGGCAGATCACTTGAGATCAGGAGTTCAAGACCAGCCTGGTCAAGATGGTGAAACCCTGTCTCTACTAAAAATACAAAAAAAATTAGCTGGGCATGGTGGTGGGTGCCTGTAATCCCAGCTACTTGGGAGGCCAAGGTAGAGAATTGCTTGAACCCGGGAGGCGGAGGTTGTAGTGAGCCAAGATTGTGCCACCGCACTCCAGCCTGGGCGACAGAGCGAGACTCCGTTTCAAAA
>NW_016854912.1:0-1242 GCF_001698545.2 Rhinopithecus bieti | reverse complement strand
TATTTAGACGGACTCTTGCTCTGTTGCCCAGGCTGGAATGCAGTGACGTGATCTCAGCTCAGTGCAACCTCTGCCTCCTGGGTTTTAAGCAGTTCTTTCTGCTTCAGTCTCCCGAGTAGCTGGGATTACAGGCGCCTGCCACCATGCCCAGCTAATTTTGTTTTTTTTTTTTTGAGTTGGAGTTTTCCTCTTGTTGCCCAGGCTGGAGTGCAATGGTGCAATCTCGGCTCATTCCAACCTCCACCTCCCGGGTTCAAGCGATTCTTCTGCTTCAGCCTCCCAAAGTGCTAGGATTACAGATATATGCCACAGCGTCTGGCTTAATTTTTGTATTTTTAATAGAGACGGGGTTTCACCATGTTGGCCAGGCCGGTCTTGAACTTCCGACCTCAGGTGATCCACCTGCCTCGGCCTTCCAAAGTGCTGGGATTACAGGCGTGAGCCACTGTGCTGCCCGGCCTTTTTAAAAAATATTTTTAGTAGAGATGGGGTTTGGCCAGGCTATCTCAAACTCCTGACCTCAAGTGATCTGCCCGCCTTGGCCTCCCAGAGTGCTGGGATTATAGGCATGAGCCACTGTGCCGAGCCTGACTATGTATTTGTGTTGAAGTAGTATCTTTCAGTGTTTTTGTACCATTATTTTATTTTATTTATTTACTTATTTTGAGACAGAGTCTTGTCCTATCGCCCAGGCTGGAGTGCAATGGTGCGATCTTGGCTCACTGCAGCCTCCGCCCCCCAGGTTCAAGCGATTCTCCTGCCTCAGCCTCCTGAGTAGCTGGGATTACAGGCATGCGCCACCATGCCCAGCTAATTTTTGTATTTTTAGTAGAAGTGGGGTTTCACCATGTAGGCCAGGCTGATCTCAAACTCCTGACCTCAAGTGATCTACCTGCCTCGGCCTCCCAAAGTGCTGGGATTACAGGCATGAGCCACCTCTCACCTGGCCCTGTATGATTATTTTAGATGGACTCCTATTTCCAAAAACCTGCTTTGACTACTTTTATGAGCAATACAGGTAACTGATGAGCGAATGAGACTTTTTATAAGGGTTAGACCCTTGGTCTATAAGAAAAGCAGACTGACTTGACCTTGATCTTAAAGTACATCAGTTTTCTCAGCTGTCAAATGAGGATAATAGGACCATTTTGGCTCATTGGGTGGTTGTGAAGCATGACTACCAATGAAAATAATTGTAAAACTTTTGAAAGTTAGTGTGATATAAATGCTAAAGAATAGTTC
>NW_016854911.1:0-1237 GCF_001698545.2 Rhinopithecus bieti | reverse complement strand
CTGTCGGGTTCAAGCAATTCTCCTGCCTCAGCCTCCTGAGTAGCTGGGATTACAGGTGTATGCCACCATGCCCGGCTAACTCTTTGTATTTTAGTAGAGACAGGGCTTCATCATGCTGGCCAGGCTGGTCTCGAATTCCTGACCTTGTGATCCGCCCACCTCGGCCTCCCAAAGTGCTAGGATTACAACCTCAGCTCTGTTCCACAGGTCTGTTATGAAGTTGCATCTCAGGAAATCTTAACTGGGAAACCTTTCCATCTCCTCCATATAATAAAGGTATTCAAGATTTCCAAAGGTATTGGCTATAATAATGATTTATTATATCTCCAATCTTAGACATTCCCTATGATTTTGACTGTTGTTTTTTTATTTCCCTTACTAATTGAACTGCCAGATGCTCTATTCTCTCTTTCTCTCTCTGACACACACACAACCCATGTTTTCTTTCTCTCCCCGTACAGAGCAATGTGCTGACTTTTGGGCATCTCATTTGAATGTCATACCTTCTTAATTCTTTTTTGTTTGTATTTTTATTTCGATAAGTGCATTTTATTTATTTCTTAAATTAAAAAATTAATTTTGTAGGCACATGGTAGATGCATGTATTTATAAAGTACATGAGATGTTTTGATACAGGCACGCAATGCTAAATAATTACATCATGGAGAATGGGGTATCCAACACCTCAAGCACTTATCCTTTTCATTACAAGCAATCCAATTACACTTTTAAAAGTAATTTTAAATGTACAATTAAGTTGTTATTGACTATAGTCATCCCGTTGTGGTATAAAATAGTAGGTCTTATTCATTCTTTCTAACTAACTAATTTTTTTGTATCCATTAAACATCCTCACCTCCCCCACAACTCCTTACTACTCTTCCCAGCCTCTGGTAACCATCGTTCTACTCTCTTTGTCCATGAGTTTTGATTTTTACATTCCACAAATAAGTGAGAACATGCGATCTTTGTCCCTCTGTGCTTGACCTATTTCACTTAGCATAATAATCTCAAGTTCCATCTACGTTGTTGCAAATGACTGGATCTCATTATTTTTATGGGTGAATAGTACTCCATTGTGTATATGTGCCACATTTTCTTTATCCATTCATCTGTTGATGGACAATTAGGTTGCTTCCAAATCTTAGCTATTGTAAATAGTGCTGCAACAAGCATAGGGGTGCAGATATCGCTTTTTTTAATTAATTAATTAATTTATTTATTTATTTATTTATTT
>NW_016854910.1:0-1312 GCF_001698545.2 Rhinopithecus bieti | reverse complement strand
CATGCCCGGCAACAGTGTATTTCAAAAAGCAGTTTAGGCTGGGCACGGTGGCTCACGCCTGTAATCCTAGCACTTTGGGAGGCTGAGGCAGGTGGATCGCTTGAGGTCAGGAGTTCCAGACCAGCCTGGCCAACATGGTAAAACCCCGTCTCTACTAAAACATACAAAAAATTAGCAGGGCATGGTGGCACATGCCTGTAATCCCAGCTACTTGGGAGGCTGAGGCAGGAGAATCACTTGAACCCCGGAGTTGGAGGTTGCGGTGAGCCGAGCTTGTGCCACTGCACTCCATCCTGGGCAACAGAGTAAGACTCCATCTCAAAAAAATAAGAAATAAAAAAAGCAGAAGTTTAAAATTTTCAAGTACAACTTAGCAATTTTTTTTATGGCGTGTGCTTTTTGCATCCTATCTTATTCTATTTTTAAGACATAGTCTCATCCTGTTGCCCAGGCTGGAGTGCAGTAGTATGATCACGGCTCACTGCAGCATCAACTACCCAGACTCAAGCAATCCTCCTACCTCGGCCCCCCAAATAACTGGGACTACTGGTGCACACCGTCACCCCAGCTAATTTTGTATTTTTTTGTAGAGCCTCCCAAAGTGCTGGGATTACAGCATCCTACCTAGGAAGTCTTTTTCTTGTCCAAGTGTGGCAGCTCATGCTTATAAGCCCAGCACTTTGGAAGGCTGAGGTGGGCAGATCACTTGAGGCCAGGTATTTGAGACCAGCCTGGCCAACATGGTGAAACCCCATGTCTACTAAAAATACAAAAAATAAAATAAAATAAAATAAAATAAATAACTGGGTATGATGGCACACACACATAGTCCTAGCTACTCGGGAGGCTGAGGCAGGAAAATCGCTGGAACCTGGGAGGTGAAAGTTGTGGTGAGCCGGGATCGCGCCACTGCACTCCAACCTGGGTGATGGAGGGAGACCGTCTCGAAAGAAAAGAACAGAAATCTTTGTCTAACCCAAGGCCCCAAAGATTTTCTCCTATGTTTTATAGATTTAGAAGTTTTATAGTTTTAGCTCTAACCTATAGATCTATGACCCACCTCATTAATTTTTTGATACATGGTGCAAGTTAAGGGTCAGAGTGTTTCCGTGTGAATATCCAGTTGTTCCAGCACTATTATTGAAAAGTCTTATCTTTTCCCCCATTGAGTTACATTGGCTGCTTTGTTGAAAGTTAAATAAATATATTTGTGTGGGTCTATTTTTGGAAATTTTGTTCTATTCTATTTTACTATATGTCTATAATAATCTTTTTAATAAAGAAAACTATTTTACTTTGATAAAAATAACTG
>NW_016854909.1:0-1312 GCF_001698545.2 Rhinopithecus bieti | reverse complement strand
TATGGTTAAAAGCCAATAAAAGATCATTACTTAGAATTAGAAAAGGCTCTCACAAAATCATAAAGAAAAACATGGCACAACTAAAGACAAATATTTGTAGGTGATATTCCTAAGAATGAGAGAAGGAAGTGAGCTTCCTAGGTCTTACAAGAGAATTCACTAAATTGGTCAGTTATAAAATAAATATGCATTATACTAGAAATACTCTGTTAGAAATATTATGAATTAAGATTCCATTCATGATAGGAACAACAACAAAATGAGATTCCCAGACACAAATATAATTTTTAAAAATTGCTTAATGCATAAGAAAACTTTACGGATTAAAGAAAAGATGGAAGAAAATCATGTTTCTAGATGGGTAGATATGATTTCGCAAGTTGTCAGTCAGTCATTATTTAATGAATGAATCAATGAGATTCTAACAAATCCTAAAAAGACCTTTCTGGAACCTGAGTTAATCATTTTAGAGTTTATCTAGAAAAGAAATGGAAGAGTCAATAAATCTTCTAAAAAAGAAGAAGGGTGGAATGACATTAGTAAATATTAAGACACATTAAAATTCTACAATAATGAAAAGTGCTCTTTCAGATAAACAGATAACTGAAACAAAAGACAAAGTCTAGAGTGGAGAATGGTATGTGTAAGAATTTGATATCAGTAAAGGTGATGTTTAAAATTGTTCAAAGAAAGGAATTATTCAATAATAGCACTAAGAGAATTACCTAATTATTTGGGAAAAAAATAAAGGAGTATTAATTCTATCTCATGACATCTTCAGTATAAACCATAAGTTGAAATGTTAAAGTATTTGAAATAAAGTAACCCGAAAAAGCATATTAATCTTGTATACGTGTAAAGGCAGAATTTATCAAATAAGGAATATATTTCACATTAAATGAAAGAATTCTATATGTAAAAAATCAACAAAAATGAAGTTCACAGGCAGATGAAAACTGGGGAAATATTATTGTAATATATGGCAAAAAGTTAATATCTGTAATAAATAAATAGTTCTTACAAATGTAAATACAAAGATGAAAGATAAGCTGTCAAGTGACAAAAGAAGAAATATAAAGAGTTTATGAGATGGAAGGAAATTTAACAAAGTACTCAGGTAAATGTAAATTAAACAACCATGAGGTGTAATTTTTTTTTAATATACTTTGAGTTCTGGGATACATGTGCAGAACGTGCAGGTTTGTTACATAGGTATACACGTGCCATGGTGGTTTGCTGCACCTATCAAGCCGTCATCTATGTTAGGTATTTCTACTAATGCTATCCCTCCCCTAGCCTCCCACCCCCCAGC
>NW_016854908.1:0-236 GCF_001698545.2 Rhinopithecus bieti | reverse complement strand
GTGATGTGTGAATTCATCTCACAGAGTTACAACTTTTTTTTCATGGAGCAGTTTTCTAACACTGTTTTCGTGGAATCTGCAAAGGGATATTTTGAGCGCATTGTGACCTACAGTGATAAATGAAATATCCTCAGATAAAAAAAAGAGAAAGAAGCGTTCTGAGAAACTGCTTTGTGATGCGTTAATTCATCTAAGAGTGTTACATGATACTTTTCATGCACCCTTTGATAGCACTG
>NW_016854907.1:0-1019 GCF_001698545.2 Rhinopithecus bieti | reverse complement strand
CAGTCAGGACCTGGACTGAGAACAGGCTGGGTCATGCACTGGGTGACTTGTCACAGCCACTGACTTCTGCGGTCACTGCCAGAGGCACCACTGGCTGGCTGCAGGCCAGTGGGAACAGGAGAGGGCAGCCATCCTGCTCTCCACTCCGCTGTCACAGTGACCTTCAGGTCAGGACGCCCAGACCAGACACAAAGGCCTTGTATGAGAGACAGGTCACAGGAGGGGGTGTGCTGCGCCCCTGGACCGCCCCCACCCTGTGTCATTGGTAGCCAGTGTCTGTCTGGCACCTCTCAGGACTGGCTCGGCGTTTCCCGAGTCCCAGGCCTCCCTGGGGTGGGGCTGAGGTGTGGGCAGCCCACCGCTGGGTCTGTGCCTCCCTGAGGCCTCTCAGTGGGCTGGGGACGACCTCAACAGGAATGAGCCTCTTTACCTGTCCTGTGAGAGGTGCAGAAAGAGGACCCGAAAGGTAGGAGGCATCTCATTCAAGAGGTTAAAATGCTGTTCAGTGACGCAGAGATTTTGCCAAGCCTGTGTGGTGACAAACGGCTATATCAGGGGACGCATTTAGGACTCAGGGACGTCGCTGTGCTGTCCCCTCATTTCCAGGAGACCTCGCGGCAGAGCCAGGGCGGGGGCTTTGTGCCTTTCCTGCCCCGGGCTGGAGCCTTTGGGGTTCTGGGGGGCCTGCTGGGAGTGACTCAGGGATGGCACCAGGGGGCAGCAGAGGCACGCAAGAGTCACCGGCGGCCCCAAAATGTCATTTCTCTCCGGTTGTTAATGTTTAGAAACCTGATTTGCATGACGCGAAGTGCATGTTCACCAAACCCAAAATAACAAATGGAAAATTCTCCAGCGCCGCCTCCGTGAGTGGTGCCTTTCCTTCCATCTTTCCTCCTGTGTCCTCCACACCACACATGGAGACATACATGTACAGACACATGGATGCAATGCAGACACACGCGTGCACAGACGCACACTCACACAGACAGGCATGGACACACACAGACGCAAGTGGACAC
>NW_016854906.1:0-618 GCF_001698545.2 Rhinopithecus bieti | reverse complement strand
ATTCACAGATCACAAAGAACTTATTCAGAAAGCTTCTTTCTAGTTTTTATCTGAGGATATTTCCTTTTCACCATAGGCATCAATGTGATCCAAAATATTCCTTCTCATTTTCCCCAAAAACAGTGCTACCAAACTGATCCATGAAAAAAATCACGTAATCTTGTGAGAAGAATTAGCACCTCACAAAGTGCTTTCTCAGAAAGCTTCTTCATAGTTTTTATATGAGCATATTTCCTTTGTCAACTTAAGCATCAAAGGGCTCCAAAATATCCCATTGGGGATTCCAAGAAAACCGTGTTACCAAACTGTTCAATTAAAACAACATTTTAACTCTCTGAGATGAACTCACACATCGCAAAGCAGTTTCTCATTATGCTTCTTTCTAGTTTTTATCTGTGGATATTTCCATTTTCACCATGGGACTCAATGCACTCATATCTCTTTGCAAATTCCACGAAAACAGTGTTTGTAAACCCTCCCATGAAAAGAAAGTGTTACTCTGTGAAATGAATTAACAAATCACACAGCGGTTTCATGGATATTTTCTTTGTTGATTTTATCTGAGGATATTTCCTTTGTCATGATAGGATTCAATGCAATCAAATTTATACCTTGTCT
>NW_016854905.1:0-618 GCF_001698545.2 Rhinopithecus bieti | reverse complement strand
AACTGTGAAAATATGCACTGCCTCAATGGGTATAATCAACAAATAATTTTGTGTGAGGGTGCTAAATTATTAACCTTACCTCTCTTGGGTGAATAATAAAGTATTTTAACCAAAACTCACCAAATTATAAGCCTCTGCTTTTTAAGAAGGGAGAAGGAACTGTAAGGGTTAAAGAAAGAAGAAAAACATGAAAAGTGGCTCAATGGTCAAAGACCAGTTTATTTGAGAGAATAAACCTGAGAGGGGCTTCTGGCTTATTTTTGGTTAGAAGCCTTCTCTCTTACAGAATAAGAGTATTTAAGGGTATAGGAAGGGAGAGCTTATTGCAGGCTCAGAATGTTTCTGTGTGGAGGAGAGTTTTATTACAGGGTTGGAATGTCTCTGGTAGGAAGGGAGGTTATCTTGGGGATGGCACATTTCTGGTTGGAGGGGAGGTTATCTCAGGGTTGGCATGATTCTGGTCAAAATGGGCTTATCTCAGGGTTGGAATGTTTCTGGTCAGAGGTGTCGCTTGTGGTTTATGGTCATGCTAACATTAGCCATTAGGCTGATGTTTTTTGGGCTGGATTTAGGCGGTTTTTAATCAAGGGGAACTTAAAATGGCAGTGTTTGTCTAAG
>NW_016854904.1:0-618 GCF_001698545.2 Rhinopithecus bieti | reverse complement strand
TAATGGAAAAATAATATAAGATACACATAATTTCTGTGAAGTCTGCTTTACTGCTTTACAGTTTATTAAATTATCTTCAGATGTTAAGCAGAAACCTATATTAAAATATTTCGTTTTAAAGATACTCTCTAAGGGAGTCGTATGCAATACATAATAGTAGACCTAAAGATTGAGGTTCTGAGAATTTAAGGCCTACTCCTTTGGTTGCTGCTCATCCTCTTTGGCTAATAAGTAATCAGTTGTGGTTTCATTTAATCAGAGTTATTCCATATTAAATTATTGCTTTGCCACTTTTAGGGAAAGTTTTACCACAAGAATGTAGATGTTATCAGCAATTGGAAACTTTAGTAAGGAAGTAAGGTGGTCTTCTTCCAACCATACTGTTGCAGAATCAGGATGACCAGAAAGAGACCTTGGGGTGTATACAGGAGGATATCTTTATTATCGAGTGCACTCAGACTCGGCAGAATCAACATCCAAAGACTGGGTGCAGAACAAAAACAGCACTTGACTTTTATACACACTTCACAAAAGGGGGTGGGCTAGCTTGAAGCAGGTTTACAGTTACAGTGATGCGAAAGCAAGGATACAGAGGCAGAACAATTAATTAAATTGTGA
>NW_016854903.1:0-1013 GCF_001698545.2 Rhinopithecus bieti | reverse complement strand
GTTATTATAAGAAGAGCGAGCTGGTTTTCTTATCAAACTGGAAACCTAGCTGTTTGAACCATGATGACATATCCAACATATTCTACCTTTTGGAGTTTATCTTGAACCAATAAAATTATGGGAGGAAATAACAGCTCACTGCTGATTAATGATTAAAATTTTTAAAATGTTTCTCATGAAATGAAAGAATGGCAGACGTTAATATTGTTATTATCTTAATGGCCATGACTCAATTGACCCTAGAATGAGATTTCATTTGTCACATAGCATCAGCAAGGCTGAATTTTCATGATGCCAACCCATCTGGCACATCTTGTTTTCTGGCAAGCTCTTCTGGCCTCTGGCAGGTTTACCCTAATGGAGCACTATCCACCCAAGGTCCAGTCCAACAGAGGAATCACACATTACATGCTTCCCAGAGGGTACATCCTGGGGCTGCTTTACAACTCTGCTGGCAACACAGGAACTTCCCGTCCACGAAGAACCCACTATGGTACTTGATCAGCAGGTGGGGGTTACCCCTTATCTCTGAGGAGCAGACAGGAAGAAAACAAGACGTTAGCAAACGTTGATCCAAGAGGAGAAACACATTCAGTAAGTGCTGTAATCACAGAACAATAAAAACCCCATTTGGCCAGCAACCAAAGTAAGAGCAAATGGTTCCGGAAGGATATAGGTCTTTCACGCAACAGTTAATAAGCCAAAAAGAAAAAAGAAGTCTAACCATGAGTATGTTGAGAACAACACAATAACATATCATTTTTGAAGAAAAAATAACTAGTAAAATGCATATACAGATCAGCCTGATGTTAGGATTTTAGAGATATATCCGTAAAGAAAGAGAGTGGGTTATAGCACATGGTGTTTTCTTGTGGCAGAAGGGGAAGGGTGGGGCTAAATTTTAGCAAAAGTTCTTTAAAAGGCCCAGATAAACATACACGTCTATCTACTTTTATTGTGAAAATTTTCAAATGTACAGAAAAGTTGCAAGAATAAAATTAATACAATGAGCA
>NW_016854902.1:0-1734 GCF_001698545.2 Rhinopithecus bieti | reverse complement strand
TCTCAAAAAAAAAAAAAAAAAAAAAACAATATAGAGATAAGGAAGGGACTTGCCGTGGTCTGAATGTCTGTGTCCCCACAAAATTCATGTGTTAAAACTTAATCCCCAGTGCAGTGATGTTGGACGGCGGAACTTTTGGGAGGACTCTGTCCTCATGAATGGGATTAGTGTCCTTTTAAAAGAAGCCTGAGAGATCTTGTTCATCCCTTCTACCACGTGAGGACATAGCTAGAAGGTTCCATCTAAGAGGAATAGGCCCTCACCAGACACCAAATCTGCTGGCATCTTGATCTTGGACTTCCCTGCTGCCAGAATTGTGAGTAATTAATTTCTGTTTATTAAGTTCGTAGGAATTTTGTTACAGGAGCCCAAATGGACTAAGACAGAACTGACTCATAATTGTAGAATAAGAGGAACCCTTTTCCCAGCTTTTTCCACTGATATAATATCTTTTGCCACTTATGATCTACGAAATATAATTCTTTTAACAAATATTAATGAATAAATGCATCATTTTCCAGTGATTTGATCAAACAAAACAGACTTCAAGTCATTAAGATCAATCGAATGGCATATAAGCTAAAATCTTTAAAGATTAAGTGAATCATTTTTATTTTAATCCAACGTGAAAGAAAATAATTTCTTTAAAGGAAAGTGTCACACTGTTCCTAGATGCATTCAGCAATACTAGCTACTACATTTTTTATGGTTACCTGGAGGTTATATGTGGATCCTGGTGTATCATACAAATGGAGAGGTAGGCGTTCAATAGATTCTAGTACAGCTATTAACTTTCGAATTAATGCAACTGCTGGTCGACTGTGAAGAAATAATTAAGAGCTTTTGTGTAACTATATGTAAATGTTCATGCAGAAAATATAGTAATCAACTTCACTATATACCCCTACTTTTTCATGACTACAAAGTTTAGTTTTTGTATTAGATTACGTCTGAGTAGAGATACTCTTACAACTCAATTTCCTTCACTTAAGAATAAAACGTTTCATTTTTTGAATAAAAACTTAATTATATTTAAAGCAGATGTATATTTTTAAAGTTTAAATAATTTTATTTGATATTTGATAAATAAAAAAGAATATAAAGCAACAAAGTTTTGAAAAAATATTTGATGGCAAGGATATTACAACATATCCTTCCTCACTGTTAGACTGTAAATTGCGATGACACTTCCAGAAAACAATGTGAAAATTTGAATCAAGAACTTTTAAAAATCGTCTTGCAGAGCTGGGCAAGGTGGTATATGCTGGAGTCCCAGCTACAAGGAAAACTGAGAAAAGAGAATCACTTGGCAGGGCGCGGTGGCCAAGCCTGTAATCCCAGCACTTTGGGAGGCCAAGACGGGCGGATCACGAGGTCAGGAGATCGAGACCATCCTGGCTAACACGGTGAAACCCCGTCTCTACTAAAAAATACAAAAAAAAAAAAAACCTAGCCGGACAAGGTGGCGGGTGCCTGTAGTCCCAGCTACACGGCAGGCTGAGGCAGGAGAATGGCATGAACCCGGGAGGCGGAGCTTGCAGTGAGCTGAGATCCGGCCACTGCAATCCAGCCTGGGCGACAGAGCGAGACTCCGTCTCAAAAAAAAAAAAAACAAAAAAAAAGAGAGAATCACTTGAGCCCAGGAGTTTGAGGCTGTAATGTAAAATTATGGCACCTGTAAATAGCCAGTGGACTCCAGCCTCAGCAACACAGCAAGACTCCATCTCTTTAAAA
>NW_016854901.1:0-1466 GCF_001698545.2 Rhinopithecus bieti | reverse complement strand
CCCTCCTTCCTTCCTTCCTTTTTTTAAAATTTTTTTTTGAGATGGAATCTCACTGTGTCACCCAGGCTGGAGTGCAGTGGTGGCATCTCGGCTCACTGCAACCTCTGCCTCCCGGGTTCAAGTGATTCTTCTGCCTCAGCCTCCTGAGTAGCTGGGATTACAAGCGCCCACTACCACGCCCAGCTAACTTTTTGTATTTTGAGTAGAAATGAGGTTTCACTGTGTTAGCCAGGATAGTCTTGGTCTCCTGACCTTGTGATCCACCCGCTGCAGCCTCCCAAAGTGCTGGGATTACAGGTGTAAGCTACTACACCTGGCTTTGCCTTTCTTTTTTTTAAGAGATGGACTTTTGCTCTGTCACCGAGGCTGGGGTGCAGTGGTGCCATCATAACTCACTGTAGCCTCGAACTCCTGGGCTCAAGCAGTCCTTCCCCTTTCGCCTCCTGAATAGCTAGACTACAGGCACACACCACCTTGCCCAGCAACAAAGTGCCTTTTGGCTGGACATGGTGGCTCATGCCTGTAATCCCAGCACTTTGGGAAGCCGCGCATGGTGGCATGAGCCTGTAGTCCCAGCTACTAGGGAAACCGAGGTGGGAGGATCGATTGAGCCCAGGGGATCGAGGCTGTAGTGAGTCGTGATTGTATCACTAACACTCCAGCCTGGGTGACAGAGCGAGACCCAGCCACCTCTGTTGAAAGCTAGCATTTATTGAGCAACAAGCATTAAAATATGTTCATTTCAAAGACAGGAGATGAAGGCTCAGGCTCCTCTGAGGCGTGAGGGCCTGAAACTGCTATTTGAAGATCAACTGGACTGTTCTGCCTTCAGCCTTTGCTTCTAACCCTGGAAAGTTCATGTTGTTTCCCCTATGGCTATCTCTTTCTTAGATGAACCACTACCTACCCACCCACCCACCCTGGAGCACGTGGAGGCTTTTGTGTCTTCTGGCCCAGGTAGGGTCCATCAAATTCTTTTCCTGGGACTGCTTGATGGGTGCTGCAGGAAAGAATTCCTCTTGCTGCACTAGGAGGGTGTGAGCATGGGGCCGCCAGCTCCATGGTAATCCCTCCCTCTGTAGGGAGAGCCTAGCTGAGCTCAAAGCCAATGCATAGACATGGATAGGCGGAGAGAGAAAGCCTTACTGGTATCATTTGGTCTCTGGGATCCTGCTAGTCCTGAGGCCCCAACCAGTGATTTGAGCCATACATTCCCCTTTTGCTTAAGCCAGTTTTATTCTAGTTTCTTTCACTTTTTTTTTTTTTTTTTTTGAGACAGAGTCTCATTCTGTTACCCATGCTGAAGTGCAGTGGTGCAATCTCAGCTCACTGCAACCTCCACCTCCTGGGTTCAAGCGATTCTCGTGCTTCAGCCTCCAGTTTCTTTCACTTGTGAGTAAAAGTCGTAACTACCAGGCCGGGCGCGGTGGCTCAAGCCTGTAATCCCAGCACTTTGGGAGGCCGAG
>NW_016854900.1:0-527 GCF_001698545.2 Rhinopithecus bieti | reverse complement strand
CTGCTGGTTGGTTCTCTGGCACTGTGGCCTGGTAGCTGGGGGGCTGGAACTGGGGGGCTGTATTCACATTCCTTTTCCGACGGCCGCCCATGGACTCTTCCCCTGCCCTGAGCCCGGGGGCCTGTGCCAGCTTGCAGGACTGGCATCTGAGCCGTGGGGCTCTTAAGCACGGGTGTTCCTGGGGCAGTGTGAGCTTGCCCTGTGGCGAAAGGTGGCCTCCAATGCCCAGGAGGCGACAACTCCAGGGGCAGCCTTCAGGAGCTGGTGGTAGGGGAATATGGGCCCCGGATTCTGGACACCAAACCCTCAGGCCATCGTGGTGGGGTACCAGGTGGCCAGTCAGCTCAGTGCCCGCATCCGTGCAGCGGCTGGTGTAGAGCCAGAGGTTCGACGCTGAGGATGGACAGAGCCAGCCCACAGGGGCGCAGGCCCCAGAGGAGCCGAGTCCCCTGGACCCCAAGGAACGACAGGGCCCCACTTGGTCTCCCAATACTGGCGGCGGCGGCGGCAGCAGCAGCAGCAGCAGC
>NW_016854899.1:0-1735 GCF_001698545.2 Rhinopithecus bieti | reverse complement strand
CTCCCAAGAAGTTGGAACTACAGGCGCCCACCACCATGCCCGGCTAATTTTTGTTGTTGTTTTTTTGATTTTTTTTTTTTTTTTTTTTTTTGAGACGGAGTCTCGCTGTGTCACCCAGGTTGGAGTGCAGTGGTGCGATCTCGGCTCACTGCAAGCTCCACCTCCCGGTTTCAAGCAATTCTCCTGCCTCAGCCTCCTGAATAGCTGGGACTACAGGCATGCACCACCACACCCGGCTAAGTTTTTTGTATTTTTAGTAGAGACGGGGTTTCACCGTGTTAGCCAGGATGGTCTCGATCTCCTGACCTTGTGATCCGCCCACCTTGGCCTCCCAAAGTGCTGGGATTACAGGCCTGAGCCACAGCGCCCGGCTCTGTTTTTGTATTTTCAGTAAAGATGGGATTTCACTGTATTAGCCAGGATGGCCTCGATCTCCTGACCTCGTGATCCGCCCACCTCAGCCTCCCAAAGTGCTAGGATTACAGGCATGAGCCACCGCACTCAGCCACCTCAGACATTTTTTAAGACCCTAGAACAAAGACTGGAAAGACGTTTACTGAAATATTAACGGATGCACTGCAGGGCGGGTGAGAACGTGGGTGTGGACTATCTTTTCCCTCTGTTCTACTTTTCTGAAATTTTCACATGTTCTGGAAAAGGAACATAATAAAACTAAGTTTACCTCTTTTTATATTTATTTAGTTAGTGAGTTATTGAGACAGCGTCTTGCTCTGTTGCCCAGGTTGGAGTGCAGTGGTGATCTCGGCTCACTGCAGACACAAACTCCTGGGCTCAAACGATCCTCCCACCTCAGCCTCCCAAGTAGCTGAGACTACAGATGCACACCATTGTGATAGGCTAACTTTTTAGTTTTTGTAGAGACAAGGGTCTCACTGTGTTGCCCAGGCTGATCTCAAATTCCTGGCCTCACGTGATCCTCCCATCTCAACCTCCCAAAGTGCTGGGATTACAGACATGAGCCACCTTGCCAGGGCCTAAGCTCACCTTTAATCGAACTGGTTGTATTCACTGCTAGGTGTATAAAATTAATCCAGTCCCTTTGTTTTGGTGTGTGAACGTGTGTGTGAATTTAGTAAGAGTGTGTGGTGTTTGGGTGTGATGAGAATAGAGACTGTGTGTGAGCAGTGGGAGTTGTGTATGTGTCTGCATCTGTGTGGACATGTCTGAGTGACTATGTATGCAGAATGTGTGTAAGAATGAGTTATGGGTGGACTCTGTGGCTCACGCCTGTAATCTCAGCACTTTGGGAGGCCGAGGCTGGCGGATCACGAGGTCAGGAGATGGAGACCATCCTGGCTAACACGGTGAAACCTCATCTCTACTACAAATAGAAAAAATTAGCCGGGCGTGGTGGCAGGTGCCTGTAGTCCCAGCTACTCAGGAGGCTGAGGCAGGAGAATGGCTTGAACCCAGGAGGCGGAGCTTGCAGTGAGCTGATATCGCACCACCGCACTCCAACCTGGGCGACAGAACGAGACCCCATCTCAAAAAAAAAAAAAAGAATGTGAGTTATATGAGCATGTGTGTGCTACATGAGTGAACATGGGCATGTGTGTGTATAAATGAGCACATCGGTACATGTGCACGTGCATGTGAATGTGTGAGCTATCCGTGTGTGCGTGAGTGAACATGTGGGGTGTACGTGCAAATCCACACAGGTGCTGTGTGATAAGAATGATAAGAATGTGTGTGTGGTGTGGGTGTGAGTGCAAGC
>NW_016854898.1:0-617 GCF_001698545.2 Rhinopithecus bieti | reverse complement strand
ATGTGCCCTAGAACTTAAAGTATAATAAAAAAATAGAAAATAAAAAAATAAAACAAGTACTACATATTCTTACTCATGAGTGAGAGCTAAACATTGCATACACAAGGACAAAAATATTGTTTTGAAAGACACTTAGAAATACTATGGGGAGTGGGTGAAAGGCATGAGCCCTAAAAAACTAAATATTGAGTACTATGCTCACTACCTGGATACACCGAACCCCATTGGCACACAATTTACACATGCAACAAACTTGCACACCTACCTCCTGAACATAAAGTAAAAGTCAAAAAAAAGAAATAACACATATTTTTTAAAAAGACTAAGAAAGCGGCCGGGCGTGGTGGCTCAAGCCTGTAATCCCAGCACTTTGGGAGGCCAAGACGGGCGGATCACGAGGTCAGGAGATCGAGACCATCCTGGCGAACCCGGTGAAACCACGTCTCTACTAAAAAATACAAAAAAACAAAACAAAACAAACAAACAAAAATACTAGCCGGGCGAGGTGGCAGGCGCCTGTACTCCCAGCTACTCGGGAGGCTGAGGCAGGAGAATGGCTTGTACATGGGAGGCGGAGCTTGCAGTGAGCTGAGATCTGGCCACAGCACTCCAGCCCA
>NW_016854897.1:0-217 GCF_001698545.2 Rhinopithecus bieti | reverse complement strand
AAATGGACTTTTTTTTTTTTTGTGTTTTTCTATTTTTTTTTTTTTTTTTTTTTTTTTTGAGACTGAGTTTTGCTCTTTCCCCCCGGGGTGGAGTGCAGTGGCGCGATCTCGGCTCACTGCAAGCTCCGCCTCCCGGGTTTTACACCATTCTCCTGCCTCAGCCTCCGGAGTAGCTGGGACTACAGGCGCCCGCCACCTCGCCCGGCTAGTTTTTTTG
>NW_016854896.1:6607-8418 GCF_001698545.2 Rhinopithecus bieti | reverse complement strand
CATTTGAATATTATAATAAGAGTAACTCTGTAAATCAAATTCTCCCCCTTCCTTTTTATGCTATTTATGTTTGCTGAAGGCTGTAATCGTTTATTTGTTTGGTAACTTTCAAAAGTGTATTTATAGAGACCGTATTGCTTGTCCAGTGTAGTCATTGAAGTCTCTGTTCCTTTAGCTTATATTCACCCAGTGTTCTGACAATGCCAGGAACAAAAGAAAAAGAAAAAATGAAACAAGCAAAAAATTGACCTCTCTTAGTCTCTGTGGATGGATCTGAGCTGGAGAATTCCTTGAATCCTTAGCCCAGCTGCTTAAAGCTCTGCTTTACCCTTCTCTTTCTGTTTAACCAAGCCTCAAGATCTACCAGCCCTGAAAATAACGCCGAGGCGAGTGGATCACCTGAGGTCGGGAGTTCCAGACCAGCCTGACCAACATGGAGAAACCCCGTCTCTACTAAAAGTACAAAATTAGCTGGGCATGGTGGCACATGCCTGTAATCCCAGCTACGCGGGAGGCTGAGGCAGGAGAATCACTTGAACCCGGGAAGCGGAGGTTGCAGTGAGCCAAGATCGGCCATTGCACTCCAGCCTGGGCAACAAGAAAGAAACCCCATCTCAAAAAAAAAAAAAAAGTCTCTCTTGAGCAAAACCACATGAAAGCAGTGTGTGTGGAGAAGTCAGCATGGGTCATTCATCGTAATTGCTACCATAGAGCTCATGCTCAACACAAGCCACATAAGTATCAGGAATATGGAGAGAAGCCACATACACATAAACAATGTGAGAAAGCCTCCAGTTACTGCCACTTCCTTTGAATACATTAAAGGCCTAACCCTGGAAAGAAACTTAGTGACTAAAAGGAATGTGAGAAAGCATTTAATCATCTCAGAAGCTTTGCACAGTGGAGGTAGGCCTCATAAATGTAAGATATGTGGGAAAGGCTTCAATTTTCACAGACCATTTCAAAGACATGAAAGAACTTACCCTGGAGAGAAACATTATAAATGCAAACAATGTGGGAAAGCCTTCAGTTGTTCCTGTTACAGTCAAATACATGAAAAGACTCATACTGGAAAACAACCCTATGAATGTCAGCAATGTGTAAAAGCATTTTATCATCTCAGAGGCTTTCAAAGATACATTAGAACATACACTGGAAATAGAAATCGTAAATGTAAGATATGTGGGAAAAGCTTTCATTATCTCAGTTTAGTTCAAAGACATGAAAGAACGCACACTGAGGAGAAACCCTATCAATGCAAGCAATGTGGGAAAGCATTCTTTCATGTACAAGCTTTCAAAGACACGTGAAAACACACACTGGAGATGGAGCTCAGAAATGCAAGGTATGTGAGAAAGCCCTTGATTCTTCCAGTTTTCTACAAAGCCATAAAAGGACGCACATTGGGGAGAAACCCTGTAAATGTAGATGTGCGAAAGCCTTTGGGGATGTATGTTCTTTTTGAAATCATTAAAAGGCCGGGCGTGGTGGCTCAAGCCTGTAATCCCAGCACTTTGGGAGGCTGAGACGGGCGGATCACGAGGTCAGGAGATCGAGACCATCCTGGCTAACACGGTGAAACCCCATCTCTACTAAAAAAAAAAATACGAAAAGCTAGCCGGGCGAGGTGGCGGGCGCCTGTAGTCCCAGCTACTCGGGAGGCTGAGGCAGGAGAATGGCGTGAACCTGGGAGGCGGAGCTTGCAGTGAGCCAAGATCGCACTACTGTACTCCAGCCTGGGTAATACAGCGAGACTCCGTCTCAGAAAAAAAAAATAATAAAAATAAAAAATAAAATAAAAAAATAAAATA
>NW_016854896.1:0-2106 GCF_001698545.2 Rhinopithecus bieti | reverse complement strand
TTCTCCTGCCTCAGCCTCCTGAGTAGCTGGGACTACAGGCGCCCGCCACCTCGCCCAGCTAGTTTTTTGTATTTTTTAGTAGAGACGGGGTTTCACCGTATTAGCCAGGATGGTCTCGATCTCCTGACCTCGTGATCCACCCGTCTCGGCCTCCCAAAGTGCTGGGATTACAGGCTTGAGCCACCACGCCCGGCCTAAAGCAGAAATCTTGAGCTGAAAAATGCAATTGACATATTGAAGAATGTATCATAGCCTCCTAACAGCAGAATTAATCAAGCAGAAGAAAGAATTAGTGAGTTTGAAGATAGGCTACTTGAAAATATTGTCAGAGGAGACAAACGAAAGAATAAAAAAGAATGAAGCACACCTATGAGATCTAGGAAATGGCCTCAAAAAGGCAAATCTAGGAGTTATTAGCCTTAAAGAGGAGGTTGAGAAAGAGATAGGGGTAGAAAGTTTATTCAAAGAGATAATAACAGAGAACTTCCCAAACCTAGAGAAAGGTATCAATATCCAAGTACAAGAAGGTTGTAGAACACCAAGCAGATTTAGCCCAAGGAAGAATACCTCAAGGCATCTAATAATCAAACTCCCAAAGGTCAAGTATAAAGAAAGGATCCTAAAAGCATCAAGAGAAAAGAAACAAATGAAACACGGTGGAATGCCAATGTCTGGCAGAGGACTTTTTAAGGGAAAACTTACAGGGCAGGAGACAGTGGCATGGCCATATTTTAAATGTGCTGAAGGAAAACACTTCTACCCTAAAGTAGTATATCTGGTAAAAAATCCTTCAAACATGAAGGAGAAATAAAGGCTTTCCAAGACAAACAAAAGCTAAGGGATTTCATGAATACCAGACTGTCCCACCAGAAATACTAAAGAGAGTTTTTGAGTTAGAAAGAAAAGGATGTTAATGAGCAATAAGAAATCCTCTGAAGGTAAAAAAAAAGTCCCTGGTAGTAGTAAGTACATAGAAAAACACAAAATGTTAGTATTATAATACTGTAATTGTGGTGTGTGACCGAATCTTAAGTAGAAAAACTAAAAGATGAATCATTCAAAAAACAATAACTATAATTTTTTAAGACATGGACAGTACAGTAGATATAAATAGAAACAACAAAAAGTTTTAGGGACAAAGTGTAGAGTTTTCAAGTTTCTCTTGTTTGTTTACACAATCATTGTTAAGTTATCAGTTTAAAATAATGGGTTCTAAGATAGGGTTTGCAAGCCTAATGGTAACCTTAAATTTTAAAAAATGTAAAACAGATACATAAAAAACAAAAAGCAAGAAATTAAATTCTACCATTAGAAAAAAATTACCTTCACAAAAAGGAAGACAGGAAGAAAGGAAAGAAGAAAGAGAAGACTAGAAAACAAAGGAAAAAATAGGAGTAAGTCCTTACTTATAAAAAATAACATTGAATGTTAATGGACTAAATTCTCCAATAAAAAGACATAGACTGACTAAATGGATAAAAAAGCAAACTTCAATGATCTGTTGCCTACAAGAAACATGCTTCACCTATAAAGACACATATAGACTGAAAATCAAGTGATGGAAAAAGATAGATATGACATGCCAATGGAAGCAAAAAAGAACAAGAGTAGATATACTTATATCAGATAAAATAGATTTAAAGACAAAAACCATAACAAGAGACAAAGAAGATTATGATATAATGATAAAGGGATCAATTTATCAAGAGGATATAACAATTTTAAATACATATGCACCCAACACTGGAGCACCCAGATATATAAGGCAAATATTATTAGAGTTAAAGAGAGAGATAGACACCAATACAACAATAGTGGAGACTTCAACTCCTCACTTTCAATATTGGACGGATCTTCTAAACAGAAAATCCACAAAGAAACATCAGAATTAGTCTGCACTGTAGACCAAATGGACCTAATAGATGTTTACAGAACATTTCATCAAATGGCTGCAAAATACACATTATTTCCCTCAGCATATGGAGTATTCTAAAAAAAATAGACCATATGTTAGGTCAAAAAACAAGTCTTAAAACATTCAAAAAATTTAAATAGTATCAAACATCTTCTCTGGCCACAATGGAATAGAACTAAAATCAATAATGA
>NW_016854895.1:0-1017 GCF_001698545.2 Rhinopithecus bieti | reverse complement strand
AGAGATGGCTGCCCAAAGATTGTCAATCTGGGGAGCTCTAAAACAGACCTCTTCTATGAACGCAAAAAATACGGCTTCAAGAAGAGGTGATTGGTGGGTGGCCCCTTCCTCCCCCCAACATCAAGCTGCTGCAGCTGCCAGAAAACATGCCTACTACTACCAGCAGAAAGGGAGCAGAGACCATAGCATCACCAGGAGTGCCTGCTAGTGTACTGGCAGCTTGTCACCCCTCCTCTCCCTTCACCCAGACATGTGGTAGGGATGGAAAAGGATTCTTCACAGAGCACTCTGGCACACCGTATCAGAGAAAAGTTGATAGATTAGTTAATGGTTTTCTTGAATTTGAGAAGCAGAGATCTGTTCTCCATATTGATATGTTCTCCTTCAACCAAGATCTTCTAAAAGAAATAATATTTTAGTCTTCTGCTTGAGGAGTTGACTGTGAAGCTACAGCCAGTGAAAACCACGTTCTTGCAGCAGCTCTGGTGGCAGCTGTCCTTGAGGAACCTTTGGTGTGTGGTGGGAAGCTATCAGAACAAGAAATGTAGGCATTTACTGTTTTTTTTGGGGGGGGGGCACGCTCCGCCATCTTGAAAGGCATTTATTCATTTAACACTTGTGCTGGTGTCATGTTATTTTCCTTTTGAGAAATTGGAAACTCTTTCTGTTGCTATTATGTTAATAAAGTTGGTGTTTATTTTCTGATAGTTACCTTCCCCATTTAACTTTAGGAATTTATTTTAGTCATCCAGGAATTTGTGATTCAAAACAAGAGGTAGTCACCAGGCGCGGTGGCTCAAGCCTGTAATCCCAGCACTTTGGGAGGCCGAGACGGGCGGATCACAAGGTCAGGAGATCGAGACCATCCTGGCTAACATGGTGAAACCCCATCTCTCCTAAAAAATACAAAAAGCCAGGCATGGTGACGGACACCTGTAGTCCCAGCTACTCAGGAGGCTGCGGCAGGAGAATGGTGTGAACCCGGGAGGCAGAGCTTGCAGTGAGCCGAGATCGCAC
>NW_016854894.1:0-412 GCF_001698545.2 Rhinopithecus bieti | reverse complement strand
GAATTAAGCCGACACAGAGCAGTTTCACAGAAAGCTTCCTTCCGAATTTTACTGAGGATATTTCTTTCTCCATATTCTAAGGATTGTGCCCAAATGTCCTTCCTCAGATTCCACAAAAACAGTGATTTCAAGCTGCTCAATGCAAAGCATGGTATAACTCTGTGAGACAAATACACACATCCCAAAGCAGTTGCTCAGAACGTTTCTCTGCAGGTTTCATCAGAAGACGTTTCCTCGCTAACCACAAGCTTCCAGGCTTCACTAAATATCCCTTCCCAGATTCTTCAAAGATAGAGTTTCAAAACTGGGCAAAATAGAGTAAGCATTAACTCTGTGAAGTGAATGCACATATCAGAGAGCAGATGCTTGGAACACTTCTTCCTCGATTTTATTTCGATATATTTCACTATTT
>NW_016854893.1:0-1018 GCF_001698545.2 Rhinopithecus bieti | reverse complement strand
AGCCGTGCAGCCTGATATCTTTCCTGCTGCTTCATTCAAATGTTTAAGAATTTCTGGCATCATCTCCTATATTGTTGAAACAAGAAAAGTGTTGATTTTCTGGAGTATTTAAAATGAACACAGGGATTAAAAAGTACAGGTTTTTTTTCCTATGGTTGATTATGTATGAATAGCAAAAATAGTAAATTTTTAATTGAACTAAACTGATTTCAGATATTTACAGGTTATTGGAGAATATAACGTATTTATGTGGCTTTGAATAAAATTATAATACTGAATTTTTTTCAACTTTTGAAATCATGTTTTCTTTAACGCAATTATGAATTTTCCTGTTAAAGAAGGGCAATGGCATCATTCCCATTTTACATATTAGTAAGTAGAGACCTAGACAATGTTTAGAGCAAACATTGGACGTCGCGATGGTGCCCGTGCGGCATGGCATCCCCCCGTTTGTGTTACAGGAAAACAGAGCCCAAAGTAAACTCAGGTGTTTTATGAATGAGCGTTTCATGAGTTTTACTCTTAGACTTACTAATTCTTTATTTTTCTCCTCTCTGTTCTTAATCCTTTCACTCACCATATTTATCTGGAATCTCCTTCCCTAGAGGCATAGCAGGTTGGAGGGCAGAGGCACGATGAGGCATTTGCTTAGAACACTCTTCTGGCTCATGGTAACTCAGGGGCAATGTGACATTGAAAGGAAAGAATGAGGAAATGGCAGAAGGGTAGGAATTATTTCTATATATTTGAGTATGAAAAACCAAGCATGTATCTCAAGATAGCAAATATGTTGATCCATAATATATTGAACAAAAAACGTTACAGTTTGTCATAATTTTACTAATACTTTGTTTTCAAATGTCTACTGTTAAGGAAAGGAAATCACTAAATGAAGACTTTAAAATATAACTGGATTTCAAACCCAATATTTATAAATAATTTTGTTTATTTTTAAATTTAGAATATATTTAAAGAAGATTTTTAAGGGAGTTAAGTCAGTAACAAAAATGACCTTTGT
>NW_016854892.1:0-216 GCF_001698545.2 Rhinopithecus bieti | reverse complement strand
CCCTGCTCAGGGCTCCAGGTGACAGGTGAGGTTTCTTCTAGGTTCCCTGTTCAGGGCTCTAGGCTGCAGGTGGGGTTCTGCTAGATTCCCTGCTTGGAGTTCCAGGCAACAGGTGGGGTTCTGCTAGGTTCCTTGCTCAGAGTTCCAGGCAACAGGTGAGGTTCTGCTAGGTTCCCTGCTCAGGGCTCTAGGCTACAGGTGGGGTTCTACTAGATT
>NW_016854891.1:0-1316 GCF_001698545.2 Rhinopithecus bieti | reverse complement strand
GTCACCCAAGCTGGAGTGCACTGGCCAGATCTCAGCTCACTGCAGCCTCCCGGATTTACGCCATTCTCCTGCCTCAGCCTCCCGAGTAGCTGGGACTACAGGCGCCCGCCACCTCGCCCGGCTAGTTTTTTGTATTTTTTAGTAGAGATGGGGTTTCACCGTGTTAGCCAGGATGGTCTCGATCTCCTGACCTTGTGATCCGCCCGCCTCGGCCTCCCAAAGTGCTGGGATTACAGGCCTGAGCCACTGCGCCCAGCTGCCCTTTTTTGAATTAGGTTGTTTGCTTTGTACTGTTTGAGTTTTAGGAGTTCTCTACATATTTAGGATATCAATCCCTTATCAGGGGTTGATTATTTGGAAACATTTTCTCTCATTCTACGGATTGCCTTTTTATCCTGTTGGTAGTGTCTTTATTTATTTATATTGAGACAAGGTCTCACTCTGTTGCCCAGGCTGGAGTGTCATGGCGTGATCTCGGCTCACTGCAACCTCTGCCTCCCAGGCTCAAGTGATCTTGCCTCAGCCTATCCAGTAGCTGGGACTGCAGGTGCGCCTCACTATGCCCAGCTAATTTTTATTTTTTGTGAGACAGGGTCTCACTATGTTGCCCAAGCTGATCTTGAATTCCTAGGCTCAAGTGATCCTCCTGCCTCAGCCTCCCAAAGTGCTGGGATTACAGGTGTGAGCCACCACACCTTGACTAGCTTCCTTCCCTGGGAGGAACTGCCGAGCCTTTGTTTGTCCTGCAATTTCAAGCCATGTGGATATGTTTCCCATGAGGCAGGGCCAACTTAGGCTCACGCTTACTGGAGACTTGGGAGTTTTGTTGGGGGCTAGAGAGAGAGCGGGAGCCCACCCACTCCTTTCAAGGCAGGAGAATAGGGAACATAAGGCAGAAGAATAGCAAAGGGAATTAAAAGTTGGCTAAAGGTCAGAATAAGGAAAAGCAGAGAGCAAGGTGCTTTTACTTTGCTGTAAAGCAAGGTGAACAAAAGGAATACAAAAAAGGCAAACAAATAGCACTGGGTGCGGTGGCTCACGCCTGTAATCCCAGCACTTTGGGAGGCCGAGGTGGGCGGATCACGAGATCAGGAGATCCAGACCATCCTGGCTAACACAGTGAAACCCCGTCTCTACTAAAAATACAAAAGAAATTAGCCGGGAGTGGTGGC
Source organism: Rhinopithecus bieti (assembly GCF_001698545.2). Classification (NCBI taxonomy): domain Eukaryota; kingdom Metazoa; phylum Chordata; class Mammalia; order Primates; family Cercopithecidae; genus Rhinopithecus; species Rhinopithecus bieti. The sequence continues at coordinate 144 of NW_016854891.1, read as the reverse complement.
CGGCGCCTGTAGTCCCAGCTACTCGGGAGGCTGAGGCAGGAGAATGACATGAACCCAGGAGACGGAGCTTGTAGTGAGCCAAGATCGCACCACTGCACTCCAGTCTGGGTGACAGAGCAAGACTCCGTCTCAAAAAAAAAAAAA
>NW_016854890.1:6019-8151 GCF_001698545.2 Rhinopithecus bieti | reverse complement strand
TTCCTTAATGAAATAAAAACAAAATCGACTTTTTTATATTCTTAAAATCAGTTCACTATTTATGCCTCAGATCTTCTGTGCCTTTAGTTTCTTTTTTAATTTAATTAATATGGCCATTGCCCTTATAGACATAAGCACAGAGTAGGATGGGAGATATAAACAAGGTAGCTTAAAAGCAACCATTTTCTCCTCAAAGTGGATAATTTTGCTAACTTCTTCCTTTTAAAACAAATCAATATTAATTAATTGTATCAGTGGGAAACCCACAGCAAAGTAATTGAGTATATACTATATAACTTTAGGCTGTGTGCTATTCCACAGGCCATCATCAGCCTATGTGGTATTCCACATTATGAGGCAGAATAGCCTAATGGCAAGAGCACAATCTATGCAGTCAGAGAGATCAGTGTTGGAATTTTATCTGTGCCATTTATCTGCTGCATAATCTTAGGAGCCTTGGTGTCCTCACATGTAAAACAGGGAAGAGCCATCTACTACTCCTTGTCCTTGTGATGACTAAAAGGACTATGTACGTGAAAGCATCCACCAAATACTAGGCCCAGTGGATACCCTCCAACAATGTTCCCTGTCACAATGTGGCCACCTTTTCCCAACTCACCATGCATCTTATTGCTCTCCTGAAATGTCTCATCTTCTTTGTCCACTGAAGCAGGGTCTGAGCAGTAAGTGGCAATGTTCTCATCGAGATGCCAACTGAGGTTCTCATCCACCACACTGAAGAGCAGGAAGAAATCATGATCTACATCCCGCCGTTGAGGAGGGGAGTTCCCATCCAGGGCTCCTAGAGCAAGTGAGAAAGTTTCCCTTGAGAAAATCCTTTCCTTAGCAATAGTAAGCTGAAAGGGGTACTCATAAGAAAGGAATGGAAAGAGAGGGGCCTTAAGAATCTGTAAGCAACAGAAAAGCAGATATAACCCTCTTGGGTTAATTTCCATTTCCGAACTCCCCATTTAAAACCACCAATTCAATTGAGCCTAGGACTTGATGTTAAGACACATGGGATCTACAATAATTCCCTCCCACCATCCCTGCCTATGTCTTCAACCCAGGGCCTGAACCTGACCACATTCCTGCCACCCTCTGGTCTTCAAGTCTGACTTTTCCTGGAGAATGTCGTATTACCAGCAAAATCCTCCCAAACCCTGATGACCACACTTTCAATCTTATCCATATCTAAACTCTTACCACATATCTGATTTCAATGTGACTTGACTCCTATAATGACTAATTTGAGATTTAAAATGAAGCAACAAAAAATAAAAGGAGAAAAGTTTGGTGTTTTGTTGTTTTAAATAACAATAATTTTAAAAGGTTCCTAGGATCATCACGGTGGACAAGAGTCAGGACTAGATTGCAGCTCAGACTTGGACAGACAGAGCAGCATGTGGAGGCTTGCATCATGAATTTTAGCTCCAGCATCCTGCATGAACATACCAGGAATCCCAAGAGGACCCACAGACCCTCTGAAGGAAATGGACTGCTCCTGCAGGACTCGGGAGATACCCCAAATACTGAGCTGATATTCACAGCAGAGAGACCCATACACAGTTCGCATCACAGGATTCTGTGCAGACAACCTCCAGTATCAGTCCAGAGTCAGGTAGACTGGCTGGGTGGCTAGACCCAAAAGAGAGATAACAATCACTGGAGCTCAGCTCACAGGAAGCCGCTTCCATAAAAAAGAAGGGAGAGATCAAGGGGACACCCTTTGAGACAAAAGAATCTGAAGAACAGCCTTGAGCCCTAGACCTTCCCTCTGACAGAGCCCACCCAAATGAGAAGGAACCAGAAACCCAAATCAGGTAATACGACAAAACAAGGTTCTTTAACACCCCAAAAAATCACGCTAGCTCACCAACAATGGATTCAAACCAAGAAAAAAAAAAAAAAAAAATCCCTGATTTACCTGAAAAAGAATTCAAGAGGTTAGCTATTAAGCTAATCAGGAAGGCACCAGAGAAAGGTGAAGCCTAATGAAAGGAAATAAAGATAAAACAACAACAACTACAAAAATAAGAAGTGAAGGGAGAAATATTCAAGGAAATAGATAGCATAAAGAAAAAACAATCAAAATTTCAGGAAACATTGTACTCACTTATAGAAACGGAAAA
>NW_016854890.1:0-2360 GCF_001698545.2 Rhinopithecus bieti | reverse complement strand
CCAAAAGCGATCTACAAATTCAATGCAATTCCCATCAAAATACCACCATCATTCTTCACAGAATTAGAAAAACAATTCTAAAATTCATACAGAACCAAAAAAGTGTCCGCATAGCCAAAGCAAGATTAAGCACAAAGAACAATCTGGAGGCATCACACTACCTGATTTCAAACTATACTATAAGGCCATTTCACCAAAACAGCATGGTACTGGTATAAAATAGGCACTTGGACCAATGGAACAGAATAGAGAACTCAGAAATAAACCCAAATACTTACAGCCAACTGATCTTTGACAGGGCAAACAAAACATAAAGTAGAGTAAAGACACCCTTTTCAACAAATGGTACTGAGATAATTGGCTAGCACATGTAAGAGAAAGAAACTGGATCCTTTTCTCTCACCTTATACAAAATAAAATCAAGATGAATTAAGGACTTAAATATAAAACCTAAAACTATAAAATTCTAGAAGAAAACATTAGATAAATCCTTCTAGACATTGGCTTAGGCAAGGATTTCATGAGTAAAACCCAAAGGCAAATGCAGTAAAACAAAGAAAATAGTTGGGACTTAATTAAACTAAAGAGTTTTTGCATGCCAACAGGAACAGTCAGCAGAGTAAACAGACAACCCACAGAGTGGGAAAAAATCTTCACAATCCATACGTCTGACAAAGGACTAATATCCAGAATCTACAGTGAACTCAAACAAATCAACAAGAAAAAAACAAATGAACAATCTCATCAAAAAGTGGGCTAAGAACAGGAATAGACAATTCTCACAACAAGATATATAAATGGTCAACAAACATATGAAAAAATCCTCAACATTACTAACGATTAGCGAAATGCAAGTCAAAACCACAGTGCGCTACCACCTTACTCTTGCAAGAATGACCATAATCAAAAAATCAAAAAACAGTAGATGTAGGCTTGGATGTGGCGATCAGGGAACAGTTACTTCTACATTGCTGGTGGAAATGTAAACTAGTGGAGCCACATGGAAAACAGTGTGGAGATTGCTTAATGAACTAAAAGTAGAATTACCATTTGATCCAGCAATCCCACTACTGGGTATCTACCCAGAGGAAAAGAAGTCATTATACAAAAAAGATACTTGCACATGCATGTTTATAGTGGCACAATTCACAATTGCAAAATCAATCATGGAACGAACTCAGATACCCATCAATCAACAAGTGAATAAAGAAACTGTGGTATATATATATATATACGATCGACTAACTCAGCCATAAAAAGGAATGAATTAATGGCATTTGCAGTGACCTGGATGAGATTGAAGACTATTATTCTAGGTGAAGTAACTCAAGAATGGAAAACTAAACATTGTATGTTCTCACTGACATGTGGGAGCTAAGCTATGAGGGTGCAAAGGAATAAGAATGATACAATGGACTTTAGGGATTTGGAAAAAAGGCTGGCAGGTGGGCTAGGGATAAAAGGCTACAAATAGGGTGTAGTGTATAGTGCTCAGGAGATAGGTGCAACAAAATCTCATAAATCACCGCTGAAGAACTTACTCATGTAACCAAATACCACCTGCACCACAATAACCTATTGAAAAAAAAATTGTTCCTAACCCACAAACAAAGAAAAAAGTAATGAAATTGAAAAAAAAAAATAGTGGAAAGTCAGTTTAGCGGAGATTTTCCTTGCTAATAAACAAGAGTGCTGAATTAGCACTCCTCAAGCTGCTGCCCAATATATAGGTGGTTCAACCATACCACTGCTACCCCTAGATGTCCCAAACGGCACCTCATAGCTTATCCTTGGGACTTGTACCTCTTTTACAGGTGATGAGAGGCCCAATTAGGCCAGTTGCAATGTCTCGTGGAGCATCTACATGAGAATGGTAGATCCAGGTGAGGCACGCTGGGTCAGCATCTGTGGGTGCATGGCTTTCTGGAATGGTCCAGTTGTAGATATGACTGCCCCCCGGGGGAACAGAGTCATCAGCTTTCAGTGGCCCAGAGGAGCCATCTGGGTATAGGGAACCTAGAAATGAAATTGCACATGCCCAGGCCCAGAATAAGTGAGGGACCGTGGCAAATACATAAATTAAGACACAGCTGACATGTAGAACCCTAGGTCTGGTCTTATAAAATGTAGCATTCTAATGACCTGCATAGTGTTCCTCGCAACCTAAGGAGAGCACAGATTTAGGTAACATTTAACCTAAAAAATCCAGTCCTCACACTAACAATGGGTGGAAAGGTTGTAGCCACTTGAAAAGTTCTATGGCTAGGAAAAGTACAGCTCGGCCTAATCTGGTAATGCCATAGCATAAAGCTGGTGGCATAGAAGCAAGGAAGAAGACAGGATTCCCTCCCTTCAAAAAC
>NW_016854889.1:0-1652 GCF_001698545.2 Rhinopithecus bieti | reverse complement strand
AAAATTTACATTATTCTGATTAACCCTCATGAAAGGAAACATTTTTTCCAAGTCAGCATTTTTTTTGTCAGTTCAATGCAGTAGCTTCCTAAATGATCTCCCTCTTTCCACTTTTGCCCACCTGCTGTGATCCATTCCTCACAGAAATGGGAGAGTGAACTTTAAAGACATGTATCATAGCATATACTTTCCCCACTTAAAATCCTCTAATGACTTCCTACTTCACTTAAAAGTAAAATTCGGACACTTTTATATGGCCCAGTACACCTTACATAATCTGGCCTCTACCTTTCTTTCCCCTTATACTATTCTCCTTCTCACCTACTATGCCAGCCAACCTGTCCGTGTTTGATGGCTTGATTATGCCATGCTCATTTCCACCTTTTGGCTAATGTGCTCACGTGGAACCCTCTTCCTCCTGATTTTTACATAAGTGACGCCATGTTATTTCAAGTTTCACCTCAAATGTTCCCTTCTGAATGAAGCCTTCTCTGATCATCCAATGTAAAGTAAGCCCTGCACTTGGCTTTATTCTTCTGTAGTGATTATCATCATCTAAAACTACCGCTTATTGATTATTAATTATCTCCTCCCATTAAAATAATAGTGCCACGAGGGCAGTGACCTTATCTGTTTTTTGGGATTTTTTTTGGAGACAGGGTCTTACTCGGTCACCCCGTTGTCCACACTGAACTGCAGTGGCGTGATCATGGCTCACTGCAGCCTCAGACTCCCAGGCCCAAGTAATCCTCCTACCTCAGCCGCCCAAGTAGCTGGGACCACAGGCACATACCACCATGCCCAGCTAATTTTGTTTATTTGTAGAGATGAGTCTCACTATGTTGCCCAGGCTCGTCTCAAACTCCTGGGCTCAAGCAATCCTGCCTCGGCCTCTAAAGTGTTGGGATGGCAGGCATGAGCCACTGCGCCTGGCTGAACTTGTCTGTTTTGTTCACTTATATTCCCGGTGCATCAAACAGGGCCCAGCTCATACAAGTCTCTCAAAAAATATTTCTTGAAGATTGGATAAAGGTTCCTCTTGGAACTGTGACCATATCTGTGTCTATATCAATTCATTTGAGTAATACAAACTTGCATCATTTTGGTGCCCAGGAGCAGTGACTCGGGGCACCACCATCTCTGTCACAATTTTCCTAAGTAATCAAATTACCCTGATAAATAGTTTCTACCACCCGTTACCACAAATGATATCAAATGCTTTTATAGAGTTTTAATATAGTGTAGGAATATTTATTCATTAAACAATTATTGAATATTATTTCCAATCACTGTTTTATTTTTTTTTATTTTTTTTTCTGAGATAGAGTCTCGCTCTGTTGCCCAGGCTGGAGTGCAGTGGTGCATTCTTGGCTCACTGCAACCTCTGCCTCCCAGGTTCCAGCAATTCTCATGTCTCAGCCTCCTGAGTAGCTGGGATTACAGAGTGTGTGCCAACATTCTCAGATAATTTTTGTATTTTTTGTGGAGATGGGGTTTCACCACGTTGACCAGGCTGGTCTTGAACTTTTGGCCTCAAATGATCCACCCACCTCGGCCTCCCAAAGTTCTGGGATTACAGGCATGAGCCACTATGCTCGGCCCCAGGCAGTGTTTTAGAACCTGGGTATAAAAACACTAATAAGACACATTGC
>NW_016854888.1:5779-7827 GCF_001698545.2 Rhinopithecus bieti | reverse complement strand
ACTTGTTGAGATTTATATGTATTCTTTATGAAAATATTTTAAAATATTAAAATATTAAAATAAAATGTTTAATATTAAATTATTAAAATGTTTTGCCATTTAAAAAATTGGGTTATTAGTTGGTTTTGTTTTTATCACTATTAGGTTTCAAATTTCTTACAGTGGAGTCTGTGTCACTATCAGGATCAAATGCTATACTTATATCCCAATACAGTTCTCTGGCAGGACCATAACTAAAGCATTATAGAATTACAGAGTCTTCCTTTATTTATTTATTTTAACTTGCCAACATTAACACATTTATATATATATGTACATTTTATTATTATTACACTTTAAGTTCTAGGGTACATGTGTACAACGTGCAAGCTTGTTACATATTTATACATGTGCCATGTTGGTCTGTTGCACCCATTAACTCATCATTCACATTAGGTATATCCCGTATGCTCTCCCTCCTACCTGATGCCACCCCACAACAGGTTCTGGTGTGAGATGTTTCCCATCCTGTGTCCAAGTGTTCTCATTGCTCAAATCGCACCTGAGTGAGAACATGCAGTGCTTGGTTTTCTGTACTTGTGATAGTTTGCTCAAAATGATGGTGCCCAGGTTCATTCATGTCCCTACAAAGGACAGAAACTCATTCTTTTTTATGGCTGCATAGTATTCCATGGTGTATATGTGACACATTTTCTTAATCCAGTCTGTCATTGATGGACATTTGGGTTTGTTCCAAGTCTTTGCTATCATGGATAGTGCTGCAATAAATGTACGTGTCCATGTGTCTTTATAGCAGCATGGTTTATAATCCTTTGTGTATATGACCAGTAATAGGATGGCTGCGTCAAATGGCATTTCTAGGTCTAGATCTTTGAGGAATCACCATACTGTCTTCTACAATGGTTGAACTACTTTACAGTCACACCAACAATGTAAAAGCATTCTTATTTCATCATATCCTCTCCAGCACCTGTTGTTTCTTGACTTTTTAATGATTGCCATTCTAACTGCTGTGAGAGGGTATCTCATTGTGGTTTTGATTTACATTTCTCTGATGGCTAGTGAGGATGAGCATTTTTTCATGTGTCTGTTGGCTGCATAAATGTCTTCTTTTGAGAATTGTCTGTTTATATCCTTTGCCGACATTTTTATTGGGTTGTTAGATTTATTCTCATAAACCTGTTTAAGTTCTTTGCTGACTCTGGACATTAGCTCATCATCAGATGGGTAGATTGTAAAAATTATCTCCCATTCTGGAGGATGCCTGTTCACTCTGATGGTAGTTGCTTTTGCTGTGCAGAAGCTCTTTAGTTTAATTAGATCCTATTTGTCAATTTTGGCTTTTGTTGTCATTGCTTTTTGTGTTTTAGTCACGAAGTACTTGCCCATACCTATGGTATTGCCTAGGTTTTCTCGTAGGGTTTTTATGATTTTAGGTCTAACATTAAAGTCTGTAATCCACCTTTAATTAATTTATGTATAAGGTGTAAGGAAGGGATCCAGTTTCAGCTTCGCACATATGACTAGACAGTTTTGCCAGCACTATTTATTTATTTATTTATTTTGTTTTGTTTTGTTTTTCTTTTTTTTTTTTTAATTATACTTTAAGTTCTAGGGTACATGTGCATAACATGCAGGTTTGTTACATATGTATACTTGTGCCATGTTGGTGTGCTGCACCCATCAACTCGTCAGCACCCATCAGGTCATCATTTATATCATTATAACTCCCCAATGCAATTCCTCCCCCCTCCCCCCCCCATGATAGGCCCCAATGTGTGATGTTCCCCTTCCCAAGTCCAAGTTTCCTCATTGTTCAGTTCCCACCTATGAGTGAGAACATGCGGTGTTTGGTTTTCTCTTCTTGTGATAGTTTGCTAAGAATGATGGTTTCCAGCTGCATCCATGTCCCTACAAAGGACGCAAACTCATCCTTTTTTATGGCTGCATAGTATTCCATGGTGTATATGTGCCACATTTTCTTAATCCAGTCTGTCACAGATGGACATTTGGGTTGATTCCAAGTCTTTGCTATTGTGAATAGTGCC
>NW_016854888.1:0-2915 GCF_001698545.2 Rhinopithecus bieti | reverse complement strand
AGAGTTTTGCCAAGAGATCCGCTGTTAGTCTGAATGTTTCCCTTTTGGGGAACCTCACCTTTCTCTCTGGCTGTCCTTACATTTTTTCCTTTATTTCAAATTTGGTGAATCTGAAAATTATGCATCTTGAAGTTGCTGTTCTTGAGGAGTGTGTTTGTGATATTCTCTGTATTTCCTGAATTTGAAAGTTGGCCTGCCATGCTAAGTTGTGGAAGTTCTCCTGGACAGTATCCTGAAGAGTGTTTTCCATCTTGGTTCTATACTCTCCATCACTTTCAGGTACAGCAATCAGACATGGATTTGTTCTTTTCACATAGTTCCAAATTTCTTGTTCTGTGAATCTGTGTGGTCCTGTCTTTTTTGGTTGGTAAGCTATTAATTATTGCCTCAATTTCAGAGCCTGTTATTGGTCTTATCCTTCTTACTCCTTTTTCTCTAAACTTCTTTTCTCACTTCATTTCATTCATTTGATCTTCAACCACTGATACCCTTTCTTTCACTTAATCCAGTCAGCTACTGAAACTTGTGCATGTGTCATGTAGTTCTCATGCTATGGTTTTCAACTCCTTCAGGTCATTTAAGGTCTTTTCTATACTGTTTATTCTAGATAGCCTTTTGTCTTTTATCAAGATTTTTAGATTCTTTGTGATGGGTTTAAACATCCTCCTTTAGGTCAGAGAGGTTTGTTATTACTGATCATCTGAAGTTTTCTCTAAACTCATCAAAGTCATTCTTTGTCCAGCTTTGTTCTATTGCTGGTTAAGGGTTGCATTCCTTTGGAGGAGAACAGGTGCTCTGATTTTTACATTTTTCAGCTTTTCTGTTCTAGTTTCTCTCCATCTTTGTGGTTTTATCTACCTTTGGCCTTTGATGATGGTGATCTACAGATGGTGTTTTGGTGGTCCTTTCTATTTGTTAGTTTTCCTTCTAACAATTAGGATCCTCAGTTGCAGGTCTGCTGGAGTGTGCTGCAGGGCCACTCCAGACCCTGCTTTCCTGGGTATCACCAGTGGAAACTGGAGAACAGCAAATATTATAAAATGGCAGATATTGCTGCCTGATCCTTTCTCTGGAGGCTTTGTCTCAGAGGGGCACCTGGCTCTGTGATATGTCGATCAGCCCCACTGGGAGGTGTCTCCCAATTAGCTTACTAACTGGTCAGGAACCCACTTGAGGAGGCAGTCTCTCCATTCTCAGATCTCAAACTCTGTGCTGGAGAACCACTACTCTCTTCAAAGCTGTCAGAGAGGATGTTTAGGTCTGCAGAAGTTTCTGCTGCCTTTTGTTCAGCTATGCCCTGCCCCCAGAGGTAGTCTACAGAGGTAGGCAGGCCTCCTTGAGCTGTGGTGGGCTCCACACAGTTTGAGCTTCCTGGTCACTTTGTTTACCTACTTAATCCTCAGCAATGGCAGATGTGCCTCCCTGAGGCTCGCTGCCACCTTGCAATTCAATTGCAGACTGCTGAGTTAGCAGTGAGCGACGTTCTGTGGGTGTGGGACCCTCCAAGCCAGGCACAGGATATAATCTCCTGGTGTGCCATTTGCTAAGACTGTTGGAAAGGTGGAATATTAGGGTGAGAGTGTACCAATTTCCAGGTACCATCTGTCATGGCTTCCCTTGGTTAGGAAAGGGAATTCCTCAACCCCTTGAGCTTCCAGAGTAAGGTGATGCACTGCCATGCTTTGGCTCACACTCCATAGACTGCACCCACTGTCCAACAAGCCCCAATGAGATGAACCCGGTACCTCAGCTGGAAATGCAGAAATCACTCATCTTCTCTGTCACTCACGCTGGGAGCTATGGACTGGAGCTGTTCCTATTCAGCCATCTTGAAACCTCCTCCAATTTCTTACATTTTTAAGGCAGAACTTGTTAAATAAGTTTGAAAGATGTTTCTTTCTCTTTAGTTATTTGTAAACATTTTAGAAGAATTAATATTCACTCTTTAAGTATTTTGTAGAATTCAACAGGAAAGTCATGAGGTAGTGAAAATTCTGTATCTTCTTGGTATATAATTTTAATTTTGGCAGATACTATTGTATGTATTTACGATGCACAACATGATGTTTTTGGTACATACATATTGTGGAGAGATTACTTTTATCTTATTAATGAATAGTCTTACATAATTATTATTTTGTAGTGATAGCTCTTAACAATTATTCCCCACTTTTGAAGAGTATAGTATGTTATTATTAGCTGCAGTCACAGTCTTGTACAATATAAGTCTTAAATTTATCACACCTAATTAAATGTAATTGTGTACTGTTTGACCAGCGCTTTTTCACTCTCTTCTTCCTCCATCAATGTTAGTCTCACTTATTTATTATTTTACTCTATTTGCGAAATCAACTTTTTTAGACTCCCCGTATGAGTGAGATTATACGATATTGTTCTTTCTATTCCTGAGTTATTTTATGTAGCAAAGTGTTTTTCAGGTTTATTCATGTGTCACAAATGCCATAATTTTATTATTTTTATGGGTGAATAATATTAGGTTGACTGTACATACTATATTTTCTTCATTCATCTTGTAATATGCATTTAGATTGAGTTAATATCTTGGTTATTGTGAATAATGCTTCATTAAACTTGCCAGTGCTGATATTTCTGTTTTGCACTAATTTTATTTTATTTTGGATATATAGCAAGTAGAGTAAATGCAGGTTGTTAACTAGTTCTGTTATTAACTTTTTGGGAAAGTTGGTATTATTTTCCAAAATCATTGTACTAATTTACATACCAATATGTGTCTTTTCTTCCCACATTCTTACCGGCACTTCTTACCTATTGTTCATTGATTACATGCATTCTAAATGAACTGAGGTAAAATTTAATTGTGGTTTTGATTTGCCTTTTTCTTATGATTAGTGATGCAGAGCATTTTAATATACATATTGTTATTTATATGTCTC